>NC_073692.1:413627539-413652539 GCF_029784155.1 Uranotaenia lowii
TGGGCCTGCTTCCGACACACGCGTCCGACTGGTTGGCCTTCGTGGAACCACAAGCTCGGTTGGAATACTCCGGCGGTGGTATGTCGTTTTTGTAAATGGTAAGTTTGGGCGTGGGAAACGTTTCCCGGTAGCTGCATTTTACGAACCAAAATTCATAAATTAATTCACTGTTAAGTAAATATGTATAAGGAATATTACACCTTTGAAACATTCTGATTCTGCGGAAATTATTTTGAGAAATACGACAAAAGAACGTTCCTGTAAAATAATTGAATTAAATTAAAAACTTTCTTAGTTTTACAGCCAAGAAAAATCAATAAGTTTTCTTGATTTAAAATATCTGCATGTTTATTGCAACATTAACGGGTAGAATGTCTCTTTGATAGTAGTAAATTTTTTTACCACGAAGAAATTGCTGTATACACACGTGAAGCTAAAAACAATATTTTGTTCATTACTTTTTTGTGAGTACTACTGAAAATTTAAAATCGGTCGTTTCCTTCGAGTCAACAATTTATAACCCCTGAAGAATTTAAAGTAGGACCTAAATAATTCACAGCTTGTTCTTTCAGTTCATTGTCTTCAAAAACATCTTAATCTCTAACTTTTTATTAACATTTTTCTTAATAACGAACCATAACCATGAGATTTAACATGATGATTTGAGGGTAGTGAAAGCGAAATTAATAAAAAAAAACGAAAATATTCAAAAGTGAATCAATTTAGTTGACAAATGTTAAAGTAACAAAACATGATGGTTAAATATCGTCCAGCAAAATTCCCATAAGCTTCATGGTTTTTTATGTTGATCCATAAAATCCTTTATTGCGTCGTTGGTTCTTTCCCATAGCTTAGAGGGTTCGTCCACTCGGGGTACCTGCAAACAAAACGAAATTCACACGTGATCTTGGTAAATTAGGATTATCACTGCCCAGTCGAAATCACACGTACCTCAAAGTTCTGGGAGAGGTACACTCCCGTGTAGACTCCGGCTCCAAATGTGAGCTGAAAAGTATAGAGAGTGTTTAGTTGTAATATGTCTTGTTTTTCTTGAAAAAACTTCTAAGATAGTCTAGGTTGTTTTAAAATTATTTGATCAGCTAAGTGACATACAAAAATCTAAATCATCTCAAACAAAGCTAGTTGTCAGATCATGAAGATAAAAATAGATTCGTCATCAGCATTCAATTATATAACCTTTATTTCGGCTATAAGACACCGATGACTTAGACAAAAATAATTAACCTCTCAAAACTGTTATTCAACTGGAAAACTTTTTGCCATTCTTAAAAAAATGCTCCAACACTTACCAGAAATTTGATCATATCTGAAACGCCGAATGAATCCACTTTGACAGATTTGTATGGAACGGTGGCCAGCTGGAAGGAAAAAAATCCAAAAAACGGAGCAGGCAGCTGGTGATTTGTTTTGTTGATGATTGCGATGATAATGATGATTCTGGTAGGCGGAAAAAGTGGGGTTCTAAATTTCTTAAAGTTTCTTATACCACCGACCATTAAGAAATTAATTATAAAATAAATTCTAATAAAAAACGATTTTTTTAATACAGATTTTTTAAATTTTAAACTTGAAAAAAAAATTTTTTTTTTGTTAATTGGACAAATTTACCGTCCATTTTTTTAAACACAATTGTCCCACATCGATTAAATCCCGTGGGCATGGTTGAGTGCTCATTTACCTATATCACTTTGATATAAATGGGTATACCTTGACTTATAGCAACATAAATGTTTAGTGATACTATCTCAGTTCAATGTTACTGTAGGCATCAATCGATCACTTCCAACCATAAGTGAAACGGAACCCCTATAGATGCCAGTTCCGCGGCGTTTCACTAAAGCTCAATCACAAGGTCAACGTGGTCTGATCAGAAATAATTGTTTTACCTATTATTATTATTTTATGAACCTTTTCTCATATTCTTTTATATTTTTCAGATCATTTGGAAGTGCAGTTTTTTTTAGATATATTCAAGAAGTTAGAAAAGAGAAGGTTAACATATTTCAATACCATTCTCCTCCCAAATGCTCCAGTGGATGTGTATTTGCGGTTTATGAATTACCAAGGCTTATTCTTAATCTAGCTTTTTTCAATCACTGGGGGCTAATTGGATGAAAAGGATATTTTGTGGTTTTAGGTTTGTGAAATAAATCTTTCTCCTGTGTTGTTTTGACAGTATTATTTATATCGTTCAAAGCAAACATTCTTGGTTATTTTTAAATCTCATTAAAAAAGTAGATATGTGAGGCAGGTAGTATACAGCGATTCTCTAACGGTAAGACAGGCTATCTATATTTTGGTAAAATTGCATGATTCTGTGATGTAGCTTACTTCTATTATTAAGGCTGGAACAAATATCAATTTCTTCTCTTGTCAAATGATCCTTACCATATTGATAAATGATATGAACTAAAATCCTTTTTTTTCTTTTTTTTTTCTCTTCTCTTTTTGTTCTCTGTTTTCTTTTCATGTATCGTGGCATGCACTACCGACAAATGGTTTGGTTCATAATGACCATGAGCGTCGAGTTTTGAAAAACTCGGACAACAACATATGACCCGGACGATGGCTTCGCATGATGTGTTTTTCAGCCCGAGGATTTAGCTAACAATCAACAGCTGATGATGGTGTCCTGTAACTTGGTGAGAATATCTGTCCTTTTTATTTTTAATATTTTGAATGCCCAACAACCATAGTATGTAGATGCTTGGGCAGTATGTAGAGGCCAGTCTTCAACCCCCCTTGTCCTTCCTCCAACTGGTGTCATGAGGGGTTAGTTTATCATCTGGAACTGCATTTTGTCCATATTCAGCCGAAGTAGATATAATGCAGTGCATGATGGTGTAACTAAACTTTAAAATTTCTTCTCCAACATATCATCTAACTTTCATTTCAAGCGTCAGTTCCCCGAAGTATTTAAACGCCACAAAACAAAAAGGTTTACCAAAATGTCTCAAATCAAACATATATGTCGGCATTATTGCTGACTCAACCATACATCATGGCTTATTCAACAGATATATGATATGATATGCTCAGTGATAAATGGACATGGAAGAACCAAATGGATATTTTTAGCAAACAACTGTACATTTCTATTTTTTCGTGATAGCCGTATCAACCATAAATAAGTTTGTTTCAGCATTCGGCACCACCTTTTGTTGAATCATTCTGTATATTGTTAGTGCATAAAATTTGTTATCACTTCTATGAGTGGTGTTTCTACATTGTATCAATTCATAAATAGTTTTTTTTTTTCAATATTTAAATAAGTAGTTTTAAACAACAATCTCATGGTTGCTTAATTTTTTTTCAATAATGTAATCTCTTTTTCACTCAGTGGCGATAAACATGTCAGAATCGATTTTTGCTGCCAACGTGAAATCATCAAAACAGATGAAAGAAACATGAACAGAACCGATGCCATCGGACGGAGCGAGCGATCTTCGAGTGTCTGACTGAGAGCCAGCCAGCAGTCAAAAGTTTTCCTCTGTGTTGTGCGAGTCTTCGAACCGTCGTAATCTAATACACACTTTGCCAGTCAGCCAGCAGTACAGATTGTGGGAGAAAACTCTCAATAAACTTGCACTTGTCATCACTGTTCGGAAAAACCTTTGCCACGGAACAAACGGCAATTTGTGATTCGCGTCGAACGGGATTAACCGATACCGGACCGACGACGGATTCCTGGAAGCCAGCTTGCTTACCGTGCCAGATCCGATTCGGGTAGATTCCGAACTTTTACATCACTTGGCATATCACAGCAGCAGCACCAGCAGGCAGATATGGTAAGAGCCGATCGATTTCTGAACCCTCCTCCTTGCTTCGTTTTGCCAATCTCTCTTCTCTCGTCTTCCTTCTCCTACCTATTTTCCCCCTGGCTGGGCTGGAGCGGGCGGCTTCTGTCCGTGTATACCGTACGCCCCTTCCTTGGTCGAAGAACTTGCGGTTTTTTTCTCGTTCTCTGCCCATGGAGGGGGTGGTGAAATGTGAGGTGTATGAACTCTTGCTTTGTGATTTTTGATATTACCTACCTGTTTTATCATTCACCGAAAAAAAAACAACGTGTAACATTCATTAATTAACACAACGAGAGAAGAGATGTTTCTATTCGTATTACCTTCTGTATTATTCTACCAGATCAAAGCCACAGAAAAACAGAAAATAATCAATTCTAAAATTTTATACTTTATATTATAGGATGATTGCAAAAGCTTTCAGAGTAGGAAAATTTAATTTCAATTAAGTTAGCATGTAGATATTAGCCAAATAGCGCTCACCACGGTAGTATCTAAAATTCATCTAGATGGATCAATATGATGAGTATTATGATAGCACCAGCGCTATCTACGTAGATTTTTGGCTATTTAAAAAAAACATTTGAAAAGATACTTGAACGTGGTTACTATTTTGTTTATGATGTAGCGAGGAATCGATGATTAATCGAAAGCAATGATAAGGCGAACAAACTCTTATGTGAATAAATCTAGAAATACTATGAAATTTTTAAACATTTGCTACCTCTATGGGATTTCTTTAACCTTTTGGACATAATTAAGGGTACCTGATCGATTTACATTAAAAGATGTAAAATAATGAGGCACCTTGTATTAAAGTTGTTATACTTCATCAGTAAAATGTATCAACAACTTCGGTTCAGACTTGAATGTAGTCGTTACTCTTTGCATCAAATTGTCCAACGCTATGATACCTTTTTAAACTCTTATTTTACTATTGCAGTCTTTCGCTGAACGACTTGCCGGGCTGATGGCCCGCCCTGGCCAGGACAATGTACCCAGGGACGATGTGCCATGGCATCTGAAGTACGGAGGACGTGCCGTTGGGATCGTCGGTGGATTCTGTAAGTATATTTCTTCTCAAATTTCTACCTCTTATTAAGGTGCTACCTTTACTACCTTTCAAGTTCAAAAATTTCTTTGTCAAATCAAGGTCAAATAAATTCTCGAAAAAAATCAATTATCTGTGCCAGAAAGATTGGAGCCAATTGTTTATTTAGAATTGAAAAATTTCTCGTCCATTGAAAAATTGATCTACATTTCCAAACTTCAAACCAAAATCTCGAACAACTTCGAGAAGCTGCGTTGTTTGTTTCCGTTTTTTTTGTCAACCCATTCAGCAACTCAATTTACAACTGTTGTTTGCATTCTGCCCCGCATTCTAGCTACATTCATAGACTGCGCTTTCGCGTCTAAGCTCTCATTCTGATAAGATAAGCTTTTCTTATTCGGAACAACCAACCTAACTAAGTTTTGTAGAACTCGTTGTCGCAAATTGACCCTAGGGTAGCGTTGCACAAATTATTACCAACTCATGATTTTTCCTTGTTCAATGTTAAAAGACAAACCACAATTCGAACATTGGTTTAACGACCTTAGTATGAATCACGAAAAAAAACAATACAGATAATGACTGAGATGGAATTCTCTCAGAAAGGTAGAAACAACTTTCAAGATAAGTTTTCGGACACGCGGATTACAGAAAAAAAACCCACATTGGTTATAGAATGGTGAGCACACAGATTATTTATAGAAATTGATTTTTGGGATACAAAAAGCATTGAAAAACTAATTTCTGAACTTGACAAATTGACGAAAGTTTAATTTTTTACGCTACTCTCGTGTAAAGTTTCCTCTTCTGTCCCCCGTTCTGTTTTTTTTTCCGGGTCAGTCAGGTAGCTTATAAACCTATAAAAAAAGAATGGTGTAAACACAGATTATTTACAGAAATTGATTTTTGGTATACAAAAAGCATTGAAAAACTAATTTCTGAACTTGACAAATTGATAATTTTTTTTCCAAATATGCCTTTTTTATTATTATGACTTCTTATGTGATTTTATTATTTTCATAATGTTTTTTTTTGTCGCTTAAACCATACTTGTCACGTTTTTTTTTTTTCCATTTTTTGTCATATTACTAAGGCTGGAACAAATTTCAAATCCTTCTTTTGTCACTCGTAGTCGGAACATCGCGAGGGGGGGACAATATAATTCGAAAAACAAATAAATTGGAATAACTTGCACGGAAGCTTGTATGCAACATAATTGCATACTATATCGTTGCACAAAACCTATAAATCAAGTAATTTTTTATCGAATAATTCAATCAAATCAAGAAAACAAAAGGTGAAATAACTCCCATCTTCATAAATTTGGTTTTTGGTCTTGTAATCTTATTGATATTGGAATTTTTTTTATCGAAATTTACATGAATTACTTCAAACTTCATTTATTTCCCCCCTCGGGTTTTTTTTTGGAAATTTCGAAGGGGAGAGGGGGGGTTGGGTGACAAAAGAAGAAATTGATATTTGTTCCAGCCTTATTGAGGCGCTTTAGATCAGAGGGGTCCAAGTGCCTATTTGATAGTTTCGAGAAAACGCGCTTCAAAGTTGTCAAGTTACTCGATTATTTTTTCAAATATCTTTCGAATTCGAGCAGTTTTAATTCAATAGAAATAGTGTTCAAAAAAATTATAAAAAAATCGAGTTTCGCACCAGATGTACAGTGAGGGGCAAAATAAAGTGTTCAAATTATTTTTTTATCATTTCTTTTATTTTTCTGGTTAAAATTCACCGAAAACACATCGTAATCATTTTTAAAATATTGTTTATTATGTTCTTTTCAATTTTTGTTAATGTTGCGCTGGTAAAAAAGAAACAATTAATATTCCAAAAAAAAAAAAAAATGGGCAAAATAAAGTGTCCAACTCAAAAATCAAAATAATTTCGATAAGTTTCCATCGCGAGGCCTCTCGAATTTGTTTGTTTTGTGTATTTTGACGTTTCATAAACAACTGGCTTGGCTCTGGAGTATTCAAACAGGTGTCTACATTCGAATAAGTCGTAAAATATGGAGAACGTATAAATTTCTGATTCCATTCCGTTGTCCATCCGGAAACTGGTTGTTCGTGATGTGAATAACGGTCAAACGCACCGGGAAGTGGCCAAGCACTACGAAACCAGCAAGACAGCGATATCAAAAATCATGAAGAAGATGAAAACGTTCGGATCGGAGATGGACCGCCCAGGAAAGGACTGTAGCCCAAGACAGATGCCAGAACGGACAAGAAAATCATTCTTGAAGTGAAGAAACACGCAATAATAACGATCCGGCAGATACAGGAAGAGCTCCAATTTTCGGTATTGCGTTGTACTGTCCGTCGCCGCATCCATGCAAAGGAGTACGGCCGATGACATAGTGAGAGCGATGCGATGCGAATTGGCGAACGCGGCCAATGCGAACTCGACCGGCGGAACAAACTGACATCTGCTTCGCCGCGTTGAGTATGTCAGGTTTAAGCGATTCACATATATTTTCATCAAATGTGGTTCGCCGCATTGAATCGCATTTGCCGGTTCGCATCGCATCGCACTCACTATGTCATCGGCCTACCACAGAAAGATCGCAGTGAAAAGGCCTTTCGTCAGCCAGGTGAACAAGGCTAAGCGTCTCAAGTTCGCCAGGGAACACGCTGATAAACGGCTCGAGTACTGGAAAACATTGTTGTGAGCCGACGAATCCAAATTCGAGCTATTCAACCGGAAGAAGCGGGATCATATGTGGCGCAAGTCGGGTGAGGAGCTCCAAGATCGCCATATCGAAGGAACAGTCAAGCACGGAGGAGGTAACGTGATGGTGTGGGGGTGCTTTTCTTGGGGTGGGGTGGGCAATTTGGTAAAAATTGACGGAATCATGACAGCTGAGTCATATTCCAATATCCTGCGGGAAAACCTCGAGGTATCCCTCATCAAGACGGGCCTCGAAGAGCGCTTCGTTTTACAGCAGAATAACGATCCGAAGCATACGGCCAATCTGATGAAGTCATTTTCCCGTTCCTGCCGCATCAAACCCCTTGAATGGCCCCCACAAAGTCCTGATCTGAACCCCATCGAAAATCTGTGGGCCATCCTCGATGCTCTGATTGATAAGACTGGTGTGACAAATTAAACATACTTATTTTGATGCCATGGAGCATGCGTGGAAGGAACTCGACCCACAACACTTGCACAACCTTGTTGATAGTATACCAAAGCACTTGCAGGAGGTGTTGAAGGCCGAAGGAGGCCTACCCATTATTAAATCGTTCTTGTTTGCCTTCAGTTTGAATCAATTTGAAGCTGTACCGATCTGGACACTTTATTTGGCCCCTGTTTTTTTTGGAATATTACCTTTTTTTTCTATCAGAAATTTTGTTTTTACCAGCGCAACATTCACAAAAATTGAAAAGAACATAATAAACAACATTTTAAAAAAGATTACGATGTGTTTTCGGTGAATTTTAACCAGAAAAATAAAAGAAATGATAAAAAAATAATTTGGACACTTTATTTTGCCCCTCACTGTACATTGAAACATTAAGAACCGTTAGGTGTATATAGTTAACCCAAAATTGATGATTTTGGACTTGCCTCCCCTCTGATTCTGAGGGCCTCAATTTATACCTATTAAGAGATTTTTGACATTTTTATCGTTCTTGTCCTTTTGGAAATATTTGGTTGTTTTTAAATTTCAGTAAGTTTTGTCGATTTTGTCTTTTTGTAAAAGATAATCCTTTTTTTCGGTGTGTAAAAGACATCAATTTTTATTTTTGTAATTTTTGTACATGATCAAATTTGACACAAAAACATTTTGTTCATTTATGGTGTTTTTGTTTATTGCCAGTGGCAACCTAGTTATCCACGAGTTTTGCCCTAGCTGCTGTTATTGTGTTCTTTTTTTAATTCAGAAGTCCACTAGTTTTGCCCGAGGTTGGATCCTCAAGCAGGCGGTTGCAACCCGTAAAAGTTGTCAGTGTTGGGGGTCAGCATAAAGTTGACTATAGCAACCATATATTTGCATCGTCCCGGGTGACGATTCTGTTTGTTTATTCTGAGACAGTTTTGCCCCGCGCCAGTGAAAAAAACGAAAACGGCATTAGTCACTCCTACCTTTGCAAGCGCTTATTCACATTTTTCCCTTCTCGTATCTATTCCAGTCGCCGTGTTGTTCGGACTGTACAACTGCATCGGCATTCTGCTCGGGGACGTCGGCTGCCTAGTCGGTGGCATCCTGCAGATACTGGCCGGCTTTGTGGTGCTAGCAATCGAGGCACCGTGCTGCTTCATATTCATCGACTACGTCCAGCAGGTGGCGGAGAAGGCCGATCAGCGGCCGTACTGGAACCGGGCCGCCTTGTACTGCGGGTAAGTATTTGAAATCTTTAAATTTTTGACCCCAATTGACGCATGAAATGGTTTCATCTTACAGGATTGCCATCCCACCTGTAATCCTGTGTCTCGGATTGGGAAGTTTGTTCGGCTGTGGATTGATTTTCGTGACCGGTATGATCTATGGAATGATGGCCCTCGGCAAAAAGTGAGTACAAATTTTTCTGTAAATTTCAAGAACTTTATAAAACACCAAATAGATCAGGTAACATCGGTTGTTCGTCAAAATTTAAACAAAAACATGAGGGGAAGTCAAGAACTAACAATCTACATCGTGTGTGTGGTTTCTGTCTATTCCTTTTTTTCGCTCACCTCTCATATGCCGCTAACATTTCTGCACCCGTGTGTGAATACGATAATCCTTAATTCGAACGTTTCGCCGAGCAGAGGCTCCCGCGAGGACATGGCAGCCATGGCCTCCCCGAACGCGATGTCACCAGTACAGGGCGTTCCATCAACGGATCAGCATTCGACTCTAATGGAGGATCCCGACGTATGGCGTCCAACATAAACCACTCGCTAAAAAAACTAGAAATAACAAACCACTCCTCTAATAAGCAAAACATAAGCTAATACCAAACCGTTAAAATCTTACACATTAGAAACCATTGAACCTAGAAGTATCGCGTTGTGTTAACTGCTCGACGTCCTGAACTAACCTAGAACAACAGAAATTTCTAATCAAACAACGGAAACACTAACAAATCACCAGAATTCACATTTCCACAAAAGAACACACTGACAATTCAGAAACTTGAACATCAACAATCTCCATTAAATCAAATATAAAGGGTAAAAATCGCGCGGAACGTAATGTCACTCGACGATCGACGATCATGCCAAGGATAAAAACCGTCGAGGAAGGAGCTATTTGTTATACTGAAAAGTAATGAAAAAAGCACTGAAAAAGACTACCACTAATCGAACACGGACACATTCACACACAGAAATTTCATTATTGAAATCAAATTGTTAAGAAATATTGAAAAGTCAAACCAAATCATGAATTTAATCTCTAAGGAAATATGAAACTAGAAAACGAATAAATAAGAAAATCTCTAGCTAAGTTAAACGTTGGACAGAACAACAAAATACAATGACGACATATTATTGAACACAAAAAAAAAACGTAAATCATAAACCAATATATTCGAGTAGTAAAAGGAAAACCACCCATACGATAATTGCATTGTTGCGTGCCCATTTTAGTTGAAGATTGGAATGAAGAAAATAACGGACAAATTGTATTCAAACCGCTATCGATAGCCAATAGAGTTAGGAGAGGAGACCATCGGAGAGAGTTACTTCCGATGCCGATGACACGACACGTACATACATACCTATAAGTATAGAAAAATAGTTGGGATAACACGTTGGAATGTGGATGTAGCAAACGGACGACCGAAGAATACCTACACCAAACACACACATACAGAATACATATACAGAAAAAAATGCTATTAGAGTAACCACAGAGAATAATTTATCTAGTAAGACAAGTTTTACTCAAACTGCCTGTTAGGAATAATACGCGTAGGTACAGTGCCCTTAGTAATGAAGAATATCTAATTACGTTTATGTTGTGTTTTGTGCATGCTTTTTACTAACACAGTACATAGTTAATTTGTTATGAATCCTTATTTTGTCTTTATTACGCATAACCCAAAAACCCCGCAAATCGCTAATAATATGTTACCTACCGAGTTACACATCGTTAAACATTGTTATTAGTTCAGCTTTTCATGGAATTTAAATCGGTTACTCTTAGAAATGATCTTTCCCAATGAATTGTCCAAAAATAACTGATAGTTATTTGCCGAAAAAGAAAAGTTGAATTTCCATAGATTTTAAAATTTGATTTTCACTCGAAGATTCGGGTTAACCCTTTCCTTCTCACGAGGTTTTTCACGCGAAGAGGTTAGACAATGCTAGATAAGGCATTTTTGGAAGTTTTTCAATGAAAATTTAGCGTCTTTAACTCAATTACACACAATTGAAACAGCAAGTTGTTTTTTTTTCTCCGTAGGACACAATAAGGCATGTTTTTTATATGCTTGGATTTCGTATTTTGCCTACTCACAGGTCATCTTCCTTTTTGTGGTACCTAATATATCCACATCAAACAGTGCAATATTTTTTCACTGGCAATTGCTGGAAAAGATTGGGCCCGAGGTTCATTTGGCTGTGTCATAGTTATTGAACCTGATTGTATAGAAAATCACAAAGCTGTTTCGTTCATGCCTGCTAAATATGTGATAGCTGTAGAGAATGTTGAATGAACGGAACGCTATGTGAATTTCTATAGAATCAACTTCCATGACATGGCCAACTCAACTTCGAGTTCGGTCTTTTATATAATAATTTACATGGCAGAAATCTTGCATTGTTGAATCAACCCAACACATTGGCTGATTCAACCTCCTATGCATTGATGCTGATTGAACCGTTATGTGAATCAAGTCAAATATTAGCGATACGGAAGAAAGTGAATTACATACTTATGCAAAACTTTGGCAAACAAAAGCTTTCTCTCAAAACAACTCAATAAATCCTCGTAATTTAATTTTGTTTCTTGTTAGTTTTTTTAACCTGTTAAACTTATTTTTCTTTTTGAGAATATATCCACTGATTATCTGATTATCGCTATCTAATTTCAGTGTTCATTGTTCTATTTATTTATTTGGTATTATTTACTGCTTATCATATATTATAATTGTAGCATTTAGTAGCTTGAACTTTTTTCAATATGATTATCTATTGTTTGCATTTAGAAACTCGATGAATATGAATAGTTGAGCACATTGAATAACCACCACTATTCTTTACGATTTTTCCCCCGAAACACAGAGCGTCACTCACGGAAATGCGAGCGGCGGCAGCGGCCTCGGCCGCTGAACAGGGTCGGTCCGGCGGTGTCAGTACCGGTTCCGGCGGCGGCGGCAGCGTGCCCGGCTCTCAGGGAGCACCGAACAGCAAACAGAGCTCGACCCTGGTCAACAACGTGCAGCCGATCGCGTATAGCATGCCACCACCGTACGATAGTGTAGCCTAAGACAAGAATTAAAACAAACAACAACAAAAATCATACAACAATATAATCAATAAGAAGAGATCAACAGCAACAAACAACATTTGCGAAGAGAGTAGGTTATAATAAACAAGGTTCGCAAGGACGCGGTCGGAAGCTGTGCTCTAGGAGGCAAACGAGAGATTTCAAAAAGGAAATATCCTTCGAGAGGATATCTATCCAAACAAAACTTACAAGCAAAATCTACTTTCCCGAAAAAAAAAATCGGGAAGCCTAAAAGTTTTTCCCCATCATATGTGTACCCTCTCACCCAGAAATCTGTTGACAGATTCCGAAGCCATCGATCGAAGTTGTATTGTAGTATATACGGAAAGATAAAAGGAAGAAGAAAAAACCTCAAGCATTAGGAACGAAAATGTCAAACTACTACTACTGAGCTGTCCTCCGTTATAAGTTAGTATATAATTAGGGTATTATTTTGTCGTTATTTCGTTGATATTAACGAACTTTAATTATGCGTTATTTAGTGCAGTTTGAACGATTGATATTCACGAACATGCAGATTATGATTGTGGCATGTTCGCATGTTCCATATACAGTGCTGAAGCAACAGAAAAGTTTCGTTCTAGCAGAGCGTTGAGTGATCTGGGCAACCTTAGGCACTTAGGTACTATTTCCATTTGTTAAGAATCTTCAATGATTGTGTTTTCATATTTTAGTCGAACAGTTGTTCAACCGTAAATTTAAGATTCAGAAATTCGTTGAAACATCCCAATAGTAGGGAGCATTTTTTTTTATTTTGTAGAAGAATTAATAGATATAACTTCATGATTAACACAATAAGATGTTTTCCAATTTATGCAACTTTTGTTCTAATCAATTGTATGGTCACTCAACATCTGCTAATCCTTTTGATGAAGTCAAACATTTGTTGATGGAATTGTTTAAATTACCCATATACACGCTTGTCGCTTTTCAATTGTTTTATCTGATAAGGTACAGTTTCGGAACGAATCCCCTAAAGCCGAAAAAGAAAGACAAAACTTTTATGAAGTGAGACATGTGTAATGGTTGCTAGCAGTTTCAATTTAAAACAAATCAGGAAAAAAGGAAAACCTTAAATGAACATCCCCACAAATTGTGTGTCCAAAAACCCATATGCACTATACTATCGTTTATGAATTAAAATTTATAGCTACTAGAAAATGTAGAACCGATAATGGAAAACAAAATTAGTTAGCCAAACTTTATTTATTACTGATCGCTTGTTTTAGTCGATTATATAATAGATCCTGGATCCAAACAAGGAATGCGCGAATACAAAGCAATTAACTTATATATTCTTTAGTATCAAGCCGAATCAGTAGTATAAATTATTGAAGAAGCACTCTTGTAATAGGAACCAACTGTAACATTAAAAATTATGATTACTAAAGCGAAGACTGCAAGTTGAAAAAAAAGTCAAAGTAAACGACCCCATCACCGGATGAAAAAAGTGACGGGGCTCACTACTCTTACCTTATGTTGTTTTTCTTAAGTAATTTAATCAGAAATCATTCCCATGGATTCAAAAGTAAACACGTCTCGAATAATTGGCAGTCAGTTTCGATTCGATGTAAAAGCATTAACTCGTTAGCCTATATTAAAGTTGCAATAAACTTTGCAATATTTATGAGAAGAAAAAAAAACATAACTCTTATAAAAATCATTCCATTGTGCACGCGCTTTGCCATAACGAAAATCAACATATCGGACAAAGCATTTGTTGAGGAGGGAGGGAGCTTTAATCCAAATAGGGGCAAGTTTTGTGTGCAGACTATTTTCGGTTTCGGTTTTGCGCAGTGCTTTTCAGTTTAGCCCCAAATGAAAACAATTTGCTCACATTCAACAACAAGAATACACAAGAACAGTAAAAAATATCACCGGCAAAAAACCCGTTCAAATTACAGTGAATGAATTTTAACCTCTTAAAACCAACCGACAAAGAAAGGCCAAATTGAAGTCTTCTAAAAAAACATCACAGTTTTGTCCCCGTTCAATTGATGATTTTATCAGCGTATCGAGAAAATAGTTTGGAATTTCAAAATGTTGAATCGATTACCTAATTGAATACAAAAAAAAGTTGTTCGCCTTTCTCAGGATACGCTGGAACCTGTAAAGCTGAAATACACCAGTCGATTTTTTTCCTAAATCCACTTTTCGTTTGATGAAAAAACAACCAAATAAAATTCACCTGTCACAACTCAGACTATGAAACAAAATAAAATAGTTTACAGATAAAGCAAAATCGGAAGCAGGATCTGAAAAACTTGTTGCAAATAACCTATACATGTGTGTAAAAGTTCAATAATAAACAAAGAAGAAAAAAACAATGGATACCCTTAACGTGAAGCAAAAAAAAAAAGATAACAGCAACAACACAGCAAAATAAATCATTATGTAAAGAAATTATATTTACATAATATATTTATTGTGTATGATAATATACTGACAATTAATAAATAGAAAAACTGGAAAACCGAAATTGTACCCAGTAGTAGTGCTTTTGTGTTTTTTCATATCGTCGTGTAGGTCTACCTATACATTGAGACAATCCTTTTGCGGTGGGGGCTCACAAAACAGTGAATGTCCATTAACAAGAGTAAACATTGCTGGATTGTGGACGGTGTTGCGAAATTGTGTCAGCTTTAAATATCTAAACTCAAATTATTACTATCCTACCTACCAACATTGAATATCGCTGTTAGTTGACTGGTGTTGAAAAATTATTTCTGTTATCGACTAAACGATTGAGCCTTAATTTATGCTGTCATACAAAACCCAATTTAGTCGATTAAAAAGTGAAGTAATGATCCAAGACAACAATCTTTCATCGAGTGTTATAAGAAAGCGCCTTAAGTTATGCTATTAATTTTATTGTAAAAAAATGCACCATGAAACACAGACAATTTGACGCCATTGTACAGACAACGTACCTTTCGTTTTTTGTCCTTACACAAAATAAAATATCTAATTAATTAAATTTTAAGCTAATTTACATAAAATTATCTTCATACCTAAATTTCTATGTTTGATGCCTTCCAAAGAGTACTAGCAGATAGCGCCCTAGCTATCGACTAACGCGGAAAAAATTAACGCCTTTGCATAGTCAAGAAACACACTCATTCTTTAGATTTCTTTCCTTCATCAATGGACACAACCGACAAGTAGTTACAATTCGAAAATAATTTTATTATGCTCGAGAAAACAAACTTTACACATTAATAACTTGTTGCTTCTTCTAGATGATTTAAAATTGATCGCTCTAAGCAAAATTTCAGGCGAGCCTTACGACGACGACATCTCGGACGTAATGCATTCTAGGTAGAGTCTGGAGAATTTGAGTTGGTTTTTTTAATGCTTGTCTAAAGGAAAGTTACCAATTTTTAAACATGCACTAATTAAGCCAATTCCATTCCACGTTTTTGCGTTGCATTACCAAATCTATATGGGTATTATGCGCTCAAGGAGATTACATATAGATACATCGTCAATAGCCTCACAACAAGCATTCGGTGAGATAAACGTTACGTCTGTTCCAAAAAAATACATGGGCACAACTCTGCAAGCCTATGTAGGAATATCCATTTTCTTATTCCAGTTAGTTTTGTGTGTGTGTGGGTATGATTTGCCAAAGCGTCTTGCGTCTTGTTCATTTGAATATTCTATAATATCTTTATGTTCTTATTATATGGTTGAATAACAATGCCTGTTAGGTTTCCTTCCTTCTTTCATTTACTTGTTGGCAATGTTGAAGTTTTGCGTAAAGTCATATTCTATGGTCGGTATCACCGTTTGGACAAATTTAAGGAAAATGATTAGATACATGTGAACGCCCAACTCCCCGCCACCTTCCTCTACGGTTTGGATGATCTTTTTCATGATGTCAGCATGTCTGAAAATTAGATGGGCGTTGAGTAGGAAGGTTTAAAAATAACACCAAATGTTGATAACCTACTTGCAAGGATGGACAGATGCCATGTTCGGCCCGGGTAGATGTGGGTGCGCCTCCATTGTTACGGTTTTCTTCGCGTGATCCTGACTGACGTCCTCGTACATTTGCTCGACGGTGAGCGGTTTGCGATTCTCATCGTAACCCACCACCCACAATCGGGGTGTTTGGTAGTATTTGTCATATGTGATGTGCAAATCGTAGGTACGTGTATGAACTACAGAATCACCCTCGGCACCGGCGGCAGCAGCCCCTTCTGCCGATGGGTTCTTTTTGGCAGACACTTCGGGCGGTGCTACCGTAGCTACTGACTGTAAGACATTTGGAATATTTTAAGGAACTTTGTTTAATTTAATGTCTGCAGATGACCTACCGGATCCACCTCGTCCAGAAGACCACTCTCCTCGAATTCGTCCATATCGATGGCTGCCCCGTCATCGTCGTCGTCATCAGCATTGCACGCAGCATCCCCGCCGCCATCCTCGAAGTTGCTAGGATCGTCCATATCACCAGCCACGTCGTCAACTTTCGACCCGTCCAGTGTCATTTCACAGACCTTTTCCTCCAGCCCCGAACCGGACGCGCCTTCGTCCGGATTGAAGTGATGGGTCTCGACCCATCCGCCGTCCTGGTCACTCTCTTCCACCAAAGTTTCTTCGCCCACGTATTCCATCTGTTTACATCGTCGATAGCAGGGTACGTTTCGTGTTATGAGAAATTGTTTATCTAGAAATTGTTATTTTCCATTATTATTGGGTAAGAGAGTGCTAATAAGATAATCAATATTTTTCAAACCTTTAGGTAAGTATGGTTTTATCCGGCTATCATCTCCAACCGCCCAGGCCCATGTCGGACAGTGGTGAGTTAGATGGTCACCGGCCGCTACAAACTCCTCTGGTGTCAATACACCCGTTTCACGAAACTTCGATTCCTGAAATCATACAATTGAAAAAAAATCAATACATTACTAAGTCCAAGTCTTCTGATATCAGAGAACCACAAGTACCCACCTTCAGGACTGGAGTAAGATATTCTGCCACACCGAGAGCGGTGCCTTTCACCGAATTAATCACGTTCTGCATTGTCCCCTGATTAGGAAGGTTGTGTTGTGATGTAGGTACCTATTTCTCTTTGCAGAGCTGGACGTTTCGTATCGTATCGTAATCGCTGGCAAACTTTCCTTTGTGAGTCACTTTGCTGAAATTGTTCTATCAAATCTCTGTGGAAAGTTTGTTTCTAGTATTGTTAGAGCAAATCTATGGAACAAAAATTCCCCGTTTACTTACAGCTTCTACTATTTTTCTGCCACGGAGAACGAAAATATTCGCTGTCCGATGACCGACCGACAAGAGTGATTGTTTTTCTGACCGAAAGCACGAAGAAGTGCAGGCTCCATGGTTGTAGTTTCGCGAGCATGATTTTTGAGCGCGGGCATATGAGAATCTCGCCTGTCGAAACAGTGCTGCCAAAAGAAGCTGAAAATCGGATTTATCGAATCAGGACTTGTGCAGATGACTTTTGTATCTGATTGCAAGAAAACTCCTAAAAACTTGTTGAAGCATTTGCAATTTAATGTATCCCGGATACATTGGAATATCAACTCTTATGTCAGTGCACCTCGTTGCATTGAATTGAGGTATTTTAAAAGCGATGTGTTTTGAAATCAACCTTTGTTTCTCTGCGGCTATCTTCAGAAATTACCATGCTTGTTAATTTTTTTCGGTTGATTTAGTCAACACGCTTGAAAAATCGCTCAACGATGTACTCGGGACTTTGATACCATTTGTTATAGCGAAACTCATAAAATCGTTAGAAGGTTTTTTATTTCCATTTATCACAATTATGAGTCGATATATCGCCACACCATTCTCCAGTGTAGTCAGACGTTTAATCGAGGATTTTTTCGTTTGAGATAATGAATGAGCAAATGATAGTTTATTTGGTGATAATAAAAAAATGATTGACTTCTTATTGTTTTAGTTTTTGTTATCCAAAATTAAATAACTTTTTTGAGGAACTTTTTTATAAAAATTTTCAAATCCTGAACACCACTGCATTGATCAATAGTATGAGAAGGTGGGAGAAGCGGGAGAAGCATCTGGAAAATAATCCACGCATACTCTCCGTGTCCGATCTCTCCCTGTAAATTTTATGCTCAATATCTCACCAACACTCACACAAAGCGTACGAACTGAACACATCGGTCGAGTCGAGGCAATCGGATCCGGTCTCGATGCTTTTCTCCCTTCTTCTCTTTTGCTCTTCTTGCGATTGTCTATACTACAACGCTACACGAACACGACATGCTTTGCGTGCTGGGCAGAAAAATGAACCGAACGAAATATCAATCGATTTTTTCTCGCAAGCGCTCTTTGCCGCTCGATTTCTGTACTTTTTGTTGCTGCTTCCATTCCAGAGGGAAGGAGAAGAGCAACCTTTTCCCGTTCGATTCTGCCTTGCTTGCTGGTAGCACAGCAAACAGTGGGGTGGATTGCGGATCTTCGCCTTGCTACTTGTACTTTTTCCAAAGGACGAAATAATTATAAAATTTTAATTTATTGATGGGTTTTTCCAATATGCAACGTAAATGGATTTAACCAATTTAACTCAACATCA
The DNA here is from genome assembly GCF_029784155.1 of Uranotaenia lowii. Taxonomy (NCBI): domain Eukaryota; kingdom Metazoa; phylum Arthropoda; class Insecta; order Diptera; family Culicidae; genus Uranotaenia; species Uranotaenia lowii. The sequence goes on from NC_073692.1 coordinate 413,646,421, forward strand.
ACAGAATTTTAACATTTTTTTCACAATAAGCCATCGATACTTCTTTTTGAAAACTGAGTCGAGGTTTTGTGATTTGCTGGCAACTTTCTCGGCTCGAGTATTCCGCTCTCCATCTTGATTTTGGTGTTTAGTCGGTCGGATTTGGTGAACGGTGTCACATTTTAGGTAGTTGAGTTGAGAATCTGAAGAAAAGTTTTGATAATCAGCAGCATTGTGCTCTATGCAGAGCAGTCTGAGCATACAGTTTTTGAGATCACGGATCACTTTGGTGTATTTTCGGTGTTCCGAAGTGGACAAATCTTTACGGTATTTAAGACGAATGGTAAAAGTGTGATAGAAATGAGCAAATTTTCCATCGAACGTCGCGTTTCAGAAATTCATAAGTTTCGGGTTGGCCAGAAGCCTAGGGTCGAAATAGTTTAAAATTTAAATTTAACGCCAGAAATAGTTGTGGCAATTGTGAGTTTTTGTGCGAGTGGATAGTTTTTAGTGGAATTACAATGTTTTCAGGCATGATTAGTGCGGTAAATGAAATTTAAATTTCGCTGTGGTTAATCGAAGAAAAAAAATTTCCAAGAGAAGAGACATCTTGGGAAAGTTGGCCTCTGAGGAAAAAGAAGCAGCGCCCGGAGCAGAAAAGAGCTACCAAGAGTAGATGGAAGGCTCTTGTGGTACAGGATATCCGCTCCCGAAGATCCTCCGGGGATCAAAACATCATCCATAAATTGAAATGAATAATATTTTACCCACGCCAGGGAAGCATCCTAAATGAAAATTTCAATTTTTCAAATTGGATCGAAATTTTAAGTAGGGGAAGAAGAAAACGCTGTTCAGTTTTTTTCTTTCGATGGTGCGCCTGTGGCCTACAGTTGCACGCACACTAATAGCCATTGGTGAACTCGCCACTACCACATTCTTGATCAGGGTGATCACGAAAAGCGAAACCGAAAAGAGTAGATTGGCAGAGCCAGTGGGAGTAAGCGAGAGTGCCAGAAATTTGCTGAGCCATTGGTAGTTGTGAGAGCGGCCCGAGCGCAGAAGCTCTTGAAGCGAGGGAACAAAACCAAAACTCGTAGTAAAAGAAAAAGAAGAAAAGCTCTGATCTGTTGAGTTGATTCCCCAGGAAAGAGATTGTCGGGGAGGGAGAAGAGCGTGACGTGTCGTCTTTGTAGTTGGGTATACGGGTCGTATGAGCAAGCGCGCGAGTTGCAGTGAGCTGGATGAGAGGAGTCAAGAGCAGGAGGGACAGGAGTACAGCGTTGTACTGCTGGGAGGAGCGTTTTGTTCAAGATAGTGCTGCCAGATTTGTAGTTAATTATTTGTGAAGAGAATTTGAGCGTCTCTTATGGGACTCTCTTAACTAAATTTTTATCAATGAAGTATTTGTTTACTTTCTGTGTTCCGTTTACAACTAGATCCTTGTTTTGAATTTACCGTAGCACCGAGATCTTTTTTTCCCTTGAAGTTGTCCCTCTTGTGGGACCGCTAGGGTCAGGGTGGCCTAACTCAAGTTTTGTTAAATTGTATGGTTCATCAACACGTTCAACAATAATTATCTTTTTCCTGATTATCTACATTTTGCTGGGACCTTAATTTTATTCGACAAATTGTTTGATCAATAGCAGTAATATTAATTGTAGCCGAAGTTTGAAAATTTCCACATTCTGTACCTGTTTTGATATTTATTTATGCCAGTTTATCTTAACGTATTTTTCATCCATATTATTTTTTGAAAAATCATAAATTTATGAACTTCATCATTTTATGTTGATATACGATTTATTGAATAAAGTAAAGGTGTGTTTGTGATACATATAATGAATATGTATTTTAAACATTATTTTAACTTTGTTAATAATTAATTATTCTCGAATTCTCTCTAATAATTCAACTCAAATCAGGCAACACTGTTAAACATATCTTTTCATTCATTTCAAAAGGTGTAATAAGTCTGCGATTTAAGGCCTCAATGAATACACTGGAAACCGAGTCAGTCAACGGAGAACTGTGCTGAACCAGGCGATAGTGAAGTGTTTAAAAAGTAGCTGTGGAAGAAATAAACCAAAAGGTTAACAGGTCTTGCTTTTGTTGTGAAGTTTTGAACAAGAGGGTGACATCGGGTCGGTTTTCTGCTGCTCGTACTTGGGTACCCTTACACATTCATTGATAGGCGTTAGTGGAAACAAATAACCCACAGAATAGAGAGAGAAGAAAAGCGAAAATGTCGCTACCGATAAACTCACTATACTCCCTTACGTGGGGTGATTACGGGACATCGCTAGTGTCAGCTGTCCAGTTGCTCCGGTGCCATGGCGACTTGGTGGATGTTACGCTGGCTGCCGGCGGTCGTAGTTTCCCGGCACACAAAATTGTGCTGTGTGCCGCTAGCCCATTTCTGCTGGATTTGCTAAAGGTAATTCAAATTTTATGATAAACAATCCATATTTTTTGTGTTTTATTTTTTCTGCAATACTTACGGCGTGTTCGTAAATTGATTTCTTCTATCGAAGTGATTTTTATTACCAATGCTGGCGTTCGTAAATTATAAACAAATGTCTGCAAAAGCATTGGAAAGTGATTTGACATGTACCGAAAAAAATCGATCGACTAAAATACATCATCCAAAAAATCAATTTACGAACGTGCCGTTAATCGTTAACAAGACTTATAAGTAAAACTCTTATTTTGAAACATAATTCAATAAATTTCTGGACGACATGCACTGACCCCCTCTGGCTTCAATGATAAGCAATTATTCCCTTCTGCCATTTTCTCAATTGAACTGGTCACGTTAATTTGATTAAGAGCAGCGTTATTAATAATTCGTTCAAATTGTCTAAATCTTGAAAACAAATTTTTGTAACGCATGCATCCTAGTAGATTGTCTCATCAAACATTTAAACGCTTATCATACAAATAGTTTTGTTTAACCCTCCAAAGCTGTTCGGGTCAAAATGACCCGAAGCGCACATTTAAAACCTCTTTATCATCATTCCAATATACTGAAGAGCTGGTAATTTTGACAGATCAAAATATGTTCTATGAAAATGATGATCAAATTGGCGACAAAAAAAATCAAATTTGAGTTTTGAAAATCGGTTCATAGGTAAATGAAATTCAGCTAAAGAAGCCAAAACTTGATGTCGTTTTTTTAAGTAAGATTTTTTTCTACCGGAAGATCTGAGATAGCGGTAAAAACTTTCATTGGACCCCAACATAGCTATGCATTGTCGGATAGATGGATTCTTGACTATTTCAAACATCAATGAAACACTTAAATACAGAGAAGCTGTTAGAAGTTATGAGTATTTTAAAAAAAAAATTGTTTTTCCGACCTTTTTACTTTCTGAACCAGTTTCTGATAACCTGGTAATACTTATCGACTTTATTTTGAAATGTTGATTAATTAGACTAAATTACCTATACACAATGAATATAATATCATCAAAATCGGTTAAAATTTAAGTAGCGCTGATGTGGTCTAGTGGATAGGCTGGCGCGAGTCTGGTAACCCAGGCGTACTGGGTTCGATTCCCGGTATCGGCAAGAAAAACTTTTGGGTTCGAATCCCATAAGTTGCCGACAGGTGAGATGCTTGGGGAGTAAGTAGAGGCCAGTCTCGAACCCACCCTTGTCCTTCCTCAAACTGGTATCAGGAGGAGTTGGTTTATTATCTTGAACTGCATTCTGTCCATATCCAGCCGGAATGGATATAATGAAGTGCATGATGGTCTAACCAACGTCTCATAATCGCTTACTATTCTACGCTGCCTACTCTAAACTTTAAAATTTCCTTCTCCAAACTATCTCTAATTTTCATTTCCAGCGTCAGCTCCCCGAGCTATTTAAACGCCACAAAAAAAAATCGGTTAAAATTTACAGCCAGGAGAACGAAATCAAACTACAATTCAAATTTTCCCGAAACGGATATTTTGTGAACGGCTTTGGAAGGTTAAATTTCAATATTTTCAAGATCGAAAATCGTAAAAATCAGTATAATAATATGTTGAAATATAGTTCCTCAACAATAGTTTGTCAATCGCAAAAATATATAGGTATATAAAAATAACAAAATGGTAAAATATGAAAAAACAAGAGTGAAGGTTCCCAAATACGATTTTTGATGAATTGTGAAGGATAATTAAAAAAACAATTATTTGCCTATCCTATACAGCATCCTAGTTCTTAACATTGCAATATTTTGATCTGGTTCTCTAAGAATTAGGGTTATTACTTTTACTGTTCACATGATAGAACCATCATTCGAATATTTTTTTATTCAATTTTTAAATATCATAAAAAAAACAAGAGAGTGTGATAACAAAATTTGGTTTTCATTTTAACATCATTGCACTAGTTAAAAATGTATCCTGATCGAATCCTTTTCCATTCCACCAACCAATTTACTTGCTAGGATGCGGAGGTAACCTCGATCCTAAAGCACAAAATGATTCTTTCATTCTCTCCTCTCTTTTCAAATCTTTCATTTGACTACTAGGACGTGGCTGGCGCCGTTATTGATGTTATTGATGTTAGATAGAGCATCAGTGAATGTGCTGTCCCAGACATAATTCTTTTGATCAATCAACAAAATTGATGGTCTCGGTCAATCACGGAGTAGTACCCATTTGGTGATGTGGAACTCTTTCTACTGAGCTATGCCTGCGATCATGCCATGCCATGCGATCTGGTTCAATGTTGTAAGGAGATGGCTTGTAGGTTGTCCGAGTTTTTCCAAACTTCACACACCTAAAATCTCAAAATACCATTTCCATCCAATCTGCCCCAAGAGATTGAAAAATGCTCGATTTAAGAATAAGCCTTCGTAATTCATAAATATGTTAACCCGATCAGGAGGGAAAAACTAAATTATATCAAGATGAGATATTTTGATACTTATTTTTTCCTATCTAAATGAGCTATTATTCAGTACTCGTAGGATGTTAAAATATCTCAAATTATAGCTTAGCTTAGCTTAGCTTGATTAACTACTCACATCCACCTTAAACCGTAAAACCCGAAGTGCATGGTTGTAGAAAATGTATGCATTGTTGGTTCCAAAAACATATGATAACAATCACTTCGAGGTCCACGATCGCTGGCGTGGCTCAGTAGAACAAGTTCCACATTGCCAATGGTTGCTACTCCGTGATTGACCGAGGCCATCAATTTTGATCAGAGGTCAAATGAATGGTGCTTGGGATTAGCAGCTCATTCACACTGCACAAAACTGATGCTCTCTCTTTTAACGTCAATAACAGCGCCGGCCACGTCCTAGTAGTCAATAGATAGATTGGAAGAAAGAGAAAAGGATGAAGATCTATTTTGTGCTTTAGGACCGAGGTTACCTCTGCATCCTACCAAAAAAATATTGGTTGGGAGAAGGGTTGAAGGAATTGATTGGGAGACACTTTTGACTAGTGTTACGATGAACCTTAAAAATTATTTTCCTAATCCCTATTAGTTTCAATTGAAAGCTTTCAGTTCATTGAAAGGCTTGAGTATGTTAAGTTTAATGGTGACAAAAATGAACTATGAATGGATTCTAAAAATTCTTGTTTCTAGTTGCTTCTTATTTCGAGTGAAAATTTAAATGCATAGTGCCGCAAAAATAGTCTCCTGATATTTAAAATAAGGATAGTAAACTCTTCGAAAGTAGTAGTTTGAATAAACACAACTTTGTTAATTTATAATCTCTAATACATTTTGATACAAGTTTCGGATTCAGTTCATAAAATAACAAAAAAAAAACATAACATGTATTTATCATAGAAACTGTTGGGAACTGGGCACCCTGCCTGAGAGTGCATACAGACGCAGAGGTAAACAAACAGACGCAACAACGACCGACATCCGTCGTTTCCATAGTTGCTTGGTATAACATTTCGCTGTGACATAGAACGTGGCAAGAAGAGAACTATTGTAACTATTTAATTTTTCATGTATCAAACATCTTATTTAATTTCCCCTTTACTGTTAGTAGTTGCGCCTGAGAGTTTACGTGGGCCTAGCCAGATAGTGCGATTACGAAGAAATCTATATTTATTTCGCAAGGTAGAATTTGAGGTTACATTTCCTAAACCCCTAAATACTTATAAATTCTGTATATCAGCCCCACA
>NC_073692.1:413653039-413679049 GCF_029784155.1 Uranotaenia lowii
GTAATCTTCGACATTGTTCATAAGCTGTAAAACCTCTATGTAATTCGTGGCATTGAGCCGACTGTTTTTATCGGCATTCAAATATGATCTATAAAGAGGCCAGTTTAATTAAAGCTAAAGAATCCTTACTTTAACATTGGACTTACTGAAATTTTTCACACATTACTCGTTCTGCTGACGTGTAAGAATCCGTCATTTTAAAATTGTTCTCAAACACGGCAGCTATTTCGCGTGGTGGCAAGTAATCGGCCAGCTTTTTCAAAACTATTTGATCATGTTGGAAACGTAGCTGTACAGGTTTTTTCAAAACGCGGAAATGATACTGTTCCACGTACTCCAGAATTCGGTTGAACTGTACCAGGATGGTGTAACTGTGCAAAGGTTCGAGAAACATTTCCGTAGTAATCGAGAATTTAAATTTATCTCCCGAGTTTATGGTTATAGGCCAGACGTCTCGGTTTACCGGTATCAGTTGTTTGGTGATGTGATATAAATAAACGCAATCGATTTGCAAAGCCGTATGATGGGTATTATGGATTGAAAACAACGTAATTGGGGAAAGCGCATCATAATGGTCAATAATTTGCAGCCTTTGGGTGGTCAAAAACCTTTCTGTACTGGGAGTGATTCGAAAGTAATCACCATGAATCTTTTCAAAATGCTTGGAATAATCTTCATCTTTTGGAAAAATTTTCCTACAAACAAAACAGCTCTGGCAGGAAGGTTCAAAATGGTATTTGACCATTTGTTCTGCTGTGAGTATGTGTCTGATTTCCGCCAACGGAACTTTAGCATCTACTAGTTTATTTAGTTCGTGCAGAGCCTCATAGTTGTGAAGGGCCAGATTTTTTACTTTTGATTGTTGTTCTATTTTAGGTTTAGCATTTGAATCCAAATGGTTTTGTTGTTCATGTTTTTCCAGTAAATCTCGGAGCCGTTCCATATTGAACCGAAACTTATTTGGTTGGCATATCGGTGAACCCAAAGCAGTCTCTTTTCTGGATAGGCTTTGAGTTTTCGAACTTTGTTTTGGCGCGATCAAATTGTGATTAACCAGTACCCACCCTAATTCGTCCATCTTGATACGGGTTATGCGGCGAAGTTTGATCTCTTCTAATAATTTCTCACGTAGTTTACGTTTAATTATGCTACCGTCTTTGATTAAATTGTGTCGGTAAATTCGAACCACGAACGACTCGATCTCATGCCGCTGCCCTGGAAAAGGGAAAGTTTACTGCAGTGAAAAACACTTGAATTAAAAAAACTCTCACGTTCGAATCTTTGCCGCATTGATTTATTTGATGAAAAGGTCATGATTGTAAAAAAAAAATTCGGATAAACTAGAACTTCCTATCACTATGCACACAAACTTTAAAAAAATAAAATGAACGAACTTATAAAAAAACACGGATCAATAAATTTAACACACAAAACACTAAAGTCGGCCGAAACATTCACCGCCGATTCCGTAAACAAGCAAGCACTCAACAAACTTGTGCAAACACACGTTCAATTCACTTGTCGATTATTTAAATGTTGAGAAAAAAAACCCCTATGAAATGATAGCTTCTTAAACCATCCAATCTTTAAAAATGTAATGTTTTCTTTACATAGAATATTGTTGAAATAGTAATATTAGAAACTTATTCCATTTAGTATCTACCTTACAATTTTGACAAAAGAAAAGAACGTTTATGTGCATCACAAACATATCAAAACCTTCGCGAGGAATATGCCACAGCGGAAGTTGATTTAGCGGCCATATTGAAAAGCCTTTTTCAAATACACATCAGGAGCCTGTTCAATAACGATGTAAGAGCAAGTTCACTGGTGTTGGGAAAAAGTGGGATGTAATTAATTTGTATGGCTTGAATCGATTTCGATCGGTATATAGAGTTGTTTTTGACATTTCTTACGCACACTTGCTGAGCGTGTACAGATGAGACGGGACAGCCTCAATTAAACTCCAGCGGCAAATAGGACTATAAATAAATGGTTGTTCACTCAACCATTGTTTTGGTCTCAACGGTCTAAACGGTCGAAACTAATCGAATTGACAATCATTGAAGGCAATCGAAATCTATCGATACCAAAATAGTTAAAACCGATCACGCTCGGGGTCAGGATTGGTTTCTATCGTTTTCTACTACACTAACATACATGAAGTTGTTTACATTATACAGGATGATTTGCATGAGATATTTATATGAAATTTTTAGATTTAAAGAACCTCCAAAAACAACAGGCTCTTGTTATCATAGCCTCAAATATTATGATAACAATTATGTATGCATATTGTCACATTTAAACGCTGTTCTAAATTTTCTTCGCAAATAAAAAAAAACAAATAAAAAATGGTTAAAAATGCAGCTTAAGATTATCGAATTTATCAGGCGATTTGATTAATTAAAAATTTCCAATAATGAATAACGTCTCATGTTTGTGATACAACGGTTAAATTAATGTAAAAAATGAAGTACATTTTCATAAGCGTGTCTGCTTGAATGATGACAAGTCTACCATGTGATAAGCAAAAGGGCTTATACATTTATTTTCGATTATTAAATAAATTTTTGATTATTAATTTTTTTAAATTTTTAAATTATCCTTAAATCAGAACTTTTGAATCAATTTGAGGAAAATATTTTTCATATAAATTTTTATTTTCGCATTTATTTTCAAAAGAGTTCTATATTGAAATGAATCGTATATTTTTTTAAGGATGGCTGGTACCTTTCGATGTAGTGTGCTACAAATAACTGGTGCAGAAAAATCATCATCAATGACAGAAAGATTCGCATTTTCATTAATATTTTCCAAGTCGTCACAAAAAAATTTGGTTTGATAGTAAATTGCCAAATTTCAGAGGTTTGCCTGGATATTTTTGCTTGGAATAATCGTAATCGTCTAGTTAAAAGTGTGCACCAGCTAAAGAAAGTGGCAGTAATAGCTGGAAGCATTTACCTTGACGCTAGTTTCACTTTTATTGGCACTGCTCCTATAAGTGGAATATGTACGTCGAAAAAACAGTCGCGTTGTGAGAAAGTGATTTTTTCCTGCCCCTTGAGAAAATTATTTAAAAAAACTCAAATGATTTAACTTTCGACACGTTGAAGCTAGTTTTGTATTAACGGAATAAATTCGGATTGAACAAAACCTTTGTTGTCTGGTGGCTTTCAGTCATATTGGTATTGACTGACTGGATCACCGTTCGAAGCCAAAAAAAGGGGCAATAATCTCAAGGAACAACAACAATACCAAGATAGAAACAAAGGGAATCTGGAAATAATAAACTTTATCATATAGAACGGAAGTAAAGCTTTTACATATTAGAGATGGAATCTTGTGCGGCCGTCGAAAAAGAAGTAGACAAGGTCATAACCAAGTTTTCGGCAATCAATGATCATTCCCAGCGGATTATAGGGGATGTAATTATTTCTGTAGAAAAACTTAGGGCTTCTATAGCAGAAGGTAATTGTTCGAATAAAACTAGTTCCAAATTAAAATACGATTAAATTTAAAATTTGTTTACTTCCAGTTCCATCTGAAGAACAACTTACACCGACCCAAATAGAGGTACTGCATGATGCAATGGCCAAGGCGAAGGATAAATTACAACGACTTACAACGGAACACCGTGATTTGCATGGAACGGTGAGCAAAGTGGGCAAGGCAATAGATCGAAACTTCATCGGTGACTTCACTGCCACTTCCCGTACAGATGTGTTCCAAAGCGAACACAATGTTGTTCTTTTAAACAAAATTATGGCGCAGCATTTTTACCGTCAAGGTATGGACGATGTTGCTGATACGTTAATTACGGAATCCGGACTGACATCGGAGGAAATCCAACCGGAACCGTACGCCGAACTACATAGAATATGGGAAGCAATTCATAATCATAATCTGTTACCAGCTCTCGAGTGGGCTACACGATACTCAGCAGAACTGGATGCTAGAAACAGTACTCTCGAATTCAAACTGCACCGTTTAGCGTTTATGCAAATCCTGAATGGAGGTATTCACGCGCAAACAGAAGCAATTACATATGCACGAACTAATTTCGCTAAATTTGTAAAGCGCTTCGAAAAAGAAATCCAAATACTGATGGGCACTCTGATCTATCTGCCCAATGGAATTCAAAACTCTCCGTACAAATATCTTATGGCTCCGGAAATGTGGGTGGAAGCGGCTGACGTTTTTCTAAAAGATGCTTGCGCTTTGCTTGGAATTAACAAAGATTCACCGCTCTCAGTTGTTGTGAATGCCGGCTGTACCGCCTTGCCAGCATTACTCAATCTGAAGCAGGTGATGCAATCCCGGCAAGTTACAGGAATATGGAACGGACGTGACGAATTACCGGTAAGATTAACAGCACTATTTTTTTTTCATGATGTCTTTAAATTTCTTCTCTTTTTACTTTCAGATTGAAATTGATCTCGATCCGGAACATCGCTTCCATTCGATATTTGCCTGTCCGATTTTGAGGCAACAAAGCTCCGAAGATAATCCACCGATGAAATTGCTGTGCGGTCACGTAATCTCTCGTGATGCTTTGAGTAAATTGAGTAACGGACCAATGTAAGTACCTGTTTTTTTTTCTGAAATCTTTGTTTCCAACAGTATTCTAATGGGTGATGGTCATGGTAACTTAGAGTATAGTGAATTTGTTCATTTTTCTCTGACTTAGTGTCAACCTATCATTAGACCGAGAGCGATGTAAATATGCGGACGCCTCACTTAATCGTTAGGCTGAGCAAGTTTATGGTGCGCCATTACTTTATTTCCTATGTTATGATTATAATGAGGTTACACAGATGATAAGTATTCGAACTTAAAGAAACCTAGTCTAGCACAACCATCGCTTAGGGTAGACTAGGTTTAAGGAAGACGGATAAGGATACCGGGGGTAAGTGGAGACGATAGCTATACAATACTGTACACTTTTATATGAAAACCCGTCCCCACTCACCCCGGTGTGCCTTACTTAATTTAAATTCCTGTAAAGAATAAACGCCTTGATCTACACCTGAGCTAGAGTTTTTTCAACTGGTGGGATATTTTGTAATTTGAGATAAACTTTAACATGGTCATAAATCGATATATTCATCGATACTCGTATACGGTATTTATTCTAATAATTAACTTTATATCTCTTAGATAAACTAATAACTTACTTTTTTCGTGTAAATAATCTTGATTCTTTTTTCTTTTCTTTTACTTTACATGGTTCCACAAACTGCGAACAACAAATAACTTTATCACACCAACGAACCACATTACTCATTCGGCTCACATGTGCTCGATAACCAAATATCTTCAACTCCTAAACTGTATACTGTATGATTACGGACTTTTCTAAACGTGAACACTACCTATTTTACCCGGGACATCCCGCGACTGACGCTAACATTAATGAATTGATTTCCTGCAACACAGACTCAACAATACTTTCAGATTGAAATGTCCCTACTGCCCAATGGAACAGTGCCCGTCGGATGCTAAACTTATCTATTTCTAAAGGAAGTTGACCTCGGCTGTAGATCAATCCGGCCCCAATAGAGAAGAAGTCGTTTCGAGGAGTCACGATTACGGTTATAGGTTCCCAGTTTATTACATGTTTTCGTTAGTTTTGTTTGATTTACTTACAAATTTCTACAATTATGTTTAATTCACAAATATAATACACGAGAATGCAATGACTGACATAATAAAAGATATGTGCTAACTATTGTGGATGAGCCGATTTTCATTTTTCATCTCAGATTATATTTACCGATATGTCCGTAAACACCCGTTAGAAGAAAAAAAATGAACGAAGAAGCATTCCGGTTATACCGGAAATAAAATATTCAAATAAGAATAAAACAGATAGAACTGTGGAAGTGTTTACAATTTGCTTCCAAGATTCAAAAACAATAATATTGTTGTTATTGAAATGAGCAGACCTTTTCACAGATGAAATGCTCGTATCTCAATAAAGATAATTTCTCCTGTAATACGTATAAGAATATCGAAAACATGAACCCAATAAAATGAATGGATATCTAGGAGCACCAGTTCGCTATGCAAATGATGACAAGTAAGCTCATGCATAGAATAAATGGTCGATTCAGCATGATATAGAAAACGAATTAGAAAAAGGTTTTTTCTTTGATTTGATGTTCTACATACTTAGTTCCGATTATTATGTCAAAATAAAAAAAAATAGAATAGGAGAACAATGTTTGCTGCAATATAAACTTTTGTTACAATACTTGAAATAGATGGAAAATTATACAAAACTTTTATTTCAATAATTATTAAACGTTTTTCGGTATGCACATATTGTTAGTTCGAAAGAAAAAAAAGGCTTAATTATGAAACTGTCGCAAAAAGATGGGGTTTCAAGTTAAATCTAATAACTAGTGTGTGTTTATGTAAATACGTTTTTTTTTTCTTTTCCAGTACCTAATAAATATCATGTATGATCTAGTTGGATTTTTGTTCTTATTTCCGAAACTAGGTAGCTATGTGATATAAATTGTGAAATCTGCCGCTTTTAGAAACTATCCTGGGCATCAAATGCGCCCAACATTCCTATTTTTGGTAAAGCAAAGTATAAACCAAAAAACATTTTTAAGAAAAATTTTATTTGATTTAAACAATCTCTTTCGAATCGATATTAAATAACTACCCTATTCATTGCAATAAAAAATGAATTTCAATGAAAAGAGATTATAAATAAAGCGAAAACATGGACTTTTGGCATACAATAGAGAACAATGTTATTTTTGATAATATGGATTATTGTTTATCTTTATTATTTTACTGATTCAACAGTGGATATTTTTAACTCATTTTCCCGGGCTATGAAACTTAAATATATTAAACTAGATATTAGCGTTCTACAATAAAGATGCATAACGTTCTGATAGCACAATTCATTGTTTTCCAGTTAAACTTCTTTCTATACACAAGATCATGGTCTCCAGCTGACTACTCCACCCTGCAACTTGGAAATCGAACGAAGATTTCGACTGAATTCAATGTTGATGTACTTACTGCATTTTGAGAACCCTTCATGCGGAAAACTGTTGTCTCGTACAATATTTAAATAAATATTAGTTACTGTTAAAATAATTTTTTCGAAAAGTGGCAATCGCATTAAACGATTTCGTTTTGAATTTAATTCAATTCGAAAATATTCCCCAATGGAATGGCAAAGCGCTACTAACTGCGTAAATCAACAATGGCTTAAATATCCACAATAATGAACAATATTGTATCGAGCACAATTCGTTTGTCGCACCGCGAGAATTCAAACCATTTCTCAATGGACAACAGAAATTAAAAAAAAAAAACATATCTAATTAGTACCTATGCTCATGAATATTTCTAAACACTAACTCCGTCCAGATGCGAACAAGTGTGCTAAACCAGTTTCCTGACAGCCGTCGACCAAATTTCCTTGACCGTAAGTGCCTGTCGAGCGATTTTCTGTCGCAATCGGTGGAAGGTTTAAAATGCGTACTTCTTTCTTGCCATGCGATCCAACACTTCGACCTACGATGGCTGCTGTGATCTTTTTGAAAAGATCTTTTTTGGCTTTGTCGATTTTGTTGCCTTTGGTGCTGACAGAAACTGAAATTTTTTCATCTAACTTCTGGAGATCCGAGGCACTAATGTTCGGTATCTGCTGCAGGACTTCCAGAATGTTAGGAAATTTGGGCCGTAGGATTTCATACGTTTGCACACCAAGTGTAATAAGAGAGGCCTTAAAATAAAACACATTATACTAAAACCGACATTCAATTAGAAGACAATCAACCGCTTACCTGATTCGCTTCGTGCTGACCATGAAGTTGTAATCCTTGTAGAACTGCTATCATGATATTTGATGCCAAAGTATCAGTTATTAGTTGTTCTCCAGCAAGAAAGCGTATGACCGGTCCACTTAGTAGAGTGGCCCTCAAACTGGAGGTACTGTCATTCCAAGTAAGCACACTAGAGGAATAAAAAGAGTACAAATAGTACATTTTCTTAAGAACTTTTTGAACCTAACCCACCTTAGAACTGTCATTACGATTGGCGTACATGTATATTGATTGCGCAGTAATTTACTACCCAAATCGCTGATAACTTCAGATGTCATAGCAGACTGTGCAGCTCGTGTAAGCGCTTGCGGGGATCCATCCATACTTTGATCGTCATGATCCATGCTATTGGCGCCGGTGGTGTCTGAGGTAACTGTCGCTGTGGGATCCACTGTGCTGCCCACTAGAGCCACTTTTAGTACATCAATATACTCGCGGGTGAGAGCTCGGTTTACCATGTCTTCCAAAACTTCCTGGGTATCGTTGATGTCTTCACCTAGTTCACCAGAATCATACAGCGCCGTAATGTATTGCCAACGTGCGGTCAGTCTCGAAAGCACTGTTAATAAAATGTGTTTGGAATAAAATCTTGTAATAAAAAGTTTCTCGAAAAGTTGACTAAATTTATACTAATAAGGTGATTCTAACTATATTTTCGTATTTATAAACTTACTGAACGGTGCGAAGTGAGCAAATATTGGTAACAAAACAGTTTCATGGAACACCGGAGCGCAGGAATAGATAAATGGTTTAAGAAATACACGCACGAGTGGTCGCAGTTTGAAATCCGGAACATTTTCTAAACAAGCAAAAATGCTTCCAATCAGGGCTTCCGCAATGCCGGGAATGGCATACAGATCCCGACCCAAGGAAGGACCTACAATTGAAGATGGTTAGTAAACACATTTACTGCTGCTAGGTAAAAAATAATGTATATTCTTACCTGCCGAGCCCATCATATGGTAGCAGTGTTCAAAGATTAGCGACAAAAATGTTTGCATGCGATCGTACGGCGTAGGAGGTTTTTTAGCACAAGGATCCAGGGGATCTTGCAGTACTGGAGAAACGCCCAACAATTGTTTCTTTTCGTGTTCCTGCATACCGTTGGTACTTTTAAAAAGCTCGTGAATTGTAGCAAGAGCCTCCGGTTTCCAAAGTTCATTAAGTACTCGCATCAGGGCTAAGATATGCGGTAACAATGGTACCACATGAGACGTTGCGGGATTTCGGCAAATTGGATTTCCAGATTCGGTCAGTGCAACTACGAATCCTCCGCGGTTACATCGATCGGGGTCATCGGGCCAGGAACATCGTTTGACTACGCCGAGAATTAAATTTAGAGCATACACAATTTGACCGCGGTTGGCATTACTCGGATCTGGCGGAGATTCCGGAGATGATTGTAATGGTGGTTTGTTAAGACCCACAAAA
Organism: Uranotaenia lowii; assembly: GCF_029784155.1. Lineage (NCBI taxonomy): Eukaryota > Metazoa > Arthropoda > Insecta > Diptera > Culicidae > Uranotaenia > Uranotaenia lowii. The sequence continues at coordinate 413,662,327 of NC_073692.1, forward strand.
TCGATAAACGTATGGGCATTTTTTATGTAAGGTGCAATTTGCATCCATAAGCCGACACAGTCACGCGTTACTTCTACAACAAAATTGCTCTGACGTTCGTAGTCGCAAAAATGATTAGAAATAAGCAGCAGGGCTTCAACCAAGGTGACCTGTTCCACATTGCTTAGTTGATCCTGTTGGCGTATGAGATTGTGCACACTGGTATTGATTTGATCGAAGATCGGTAGCAGTAGCAGAGGGTATTTGTGAGCTATTTTGACCATTAGTGAAGCCGCATGTCTACGTAGATTTTTTACAGCGACTGAACGTGTATAACGCGTTTCTCCAACCTGTTGAAACACGAGAGCGGCAAAAATTTTATCCAAGACACGTGGCAGCAGTTGAACACCTGTCATAGCAACACAGTTCGTCACCGTTATTTGGCAGGACGACATGCTGAGAAATACGAATAGTGAAGAAATGCAGGAAAGCAACACAGAAAGGATTAGCGGATCAGCAGATTCTATTTTCAGACACTCTTCCAACAAACGTAATCCAGACGATACAGAGGGGCGCTCGGTTACCATGAGAATTCTAGATAAAACGCCCTCCAGAACATTAACCAGTGCATCCCATTCCAGGTACACCGGATCGGTCACACTGCAGGTTGTATTACGCTCGGAATGTGCCTTTTGCAAGCGTGAGTTCAACCACTGTTCACAGTAGGAAAATGTAACCAGTGGTGAAATGAGGGTGGCCTGACGGAATATTTCTAAAAAGTCGGATCTACACCTGGCGAAAAATATGAGCCACTCCTCTTCACCATCGTAATCCAAACTAATGAATGTTTGAGGATGCATGGTTATCTCCATGGGACGAGAAGCTGGATAGCTTACTTTTATTATTTTCGGTCCGTACAGTTCAATTATTTTCGGTATGTATTCCAGGACAAGCGGGTCACGTGCAATTTGTTCGTGTTTCAACAAGCTCATCCAGATGAGTGCTGCTGAATGAGTCAATGTGTAGCTTGAGTGCCGAGTAAATATCAAAATCGTCTCTAGAAACGTGGTCAGATTTGCTTTGGGAATTTGGCAGTCTTCTTTACCCCATAATCCAGTTAATTGAGTTGCAAGACCACTAAGTACTTGAATCAACTTTTTAAGGAAATTGTAGTATGTTTCAGTTCCCATGCGTTCTGTTTGCAATGCTGCCCGATAGTAGTGGCCAACAGGGGCTTCGTCGAATAGCATCAGCAATGGCTTACGGTCTTTGATTTGCCCTTTACGGTTCACTATCTGCAACAAGCACTCAGCTGCCGGTTGCTGAAATTCTTCGTCGATTAGTAAAATGCAGAGGATTTGCAGGAGTCTTCCGTTTGATGACATAATGTGGTTGATGGAAACCCATTCAACAAATCCAGTTAATGTAAGCAATACAACCTGGACCACGCGGTTATGCCCTAGGGCCTTATGCTTGTCACCCATAGCAGTGCTATTCCGGAATTCTCCCACGTGTAGTTCGATGAGTCGAAGAAAAAAGTCAAATATCTCAGACATATTTACTGTTAGGGCTTGGTAGATATCCTTTCGACGTTGATTGCTTTCTATTGTCTGTAGCAAAGCAACATCTTCAACCAGTCTAAGAAACACCAGTAAAACCAATTCCGTTTGTGCCACTCCCTTCGAGCATGCATCACTGAGTTCTGCCAATAATGTTGTCCACTGCTGGGGCCATTCGCGCTTAATCATTTCAACGATGATTCGTGAAAGTCCATCTTTGATGTGTGATGCACTCTGATCTTGAGCTTCAGCCACACCAGTTGACAGCAGTTTCATGGCATTTTCTTTGATAAATATTTTTTCCTGCTGGGAGATACTATTCCAGTTGAACCGCACCGTATGCTCCATCAGTTGCAAACCAAAGTGACGAACAATCGATGGATAATTTCCAGTGACAAGAAAAAGTCCCGCTTGAGCACACAATGGAGATACTTCTTTGAATCTAAAAACATACAAAAAAAATGAAGATGCTTAGTTTTTTTTAAAATGTTTTAAGTTCCTTATAAACGATCAGTTACTTATAACTGCAAAATAAGTTTAACATATACATTTGGAACACACAATTTTTTTTTTAAATTTCTAACGAAATCATTTATTGATGTTTCCATAACCAGAAATTTATCATTATATTTAATTTCACAAATATAAAAATTAATCAGAAATGGGAAAAGGGAAAAAGACCCTACCTTTCACATGCTACGTATGCATCCATACGAGCTTGTTGAGGAGCTGCCGGGTCCATTGTTATCTTGACCGCCCGAGCCAATTCATTGGCTAAACCAACAACTTCTCCACCAGGTTCCATGTCAAGGATGCTTTTCTTCGCTTTACTCAAGTTTTTCGCTGTTTTTTATGTGAAATCCACGTTTGTTGCTTACAATTTTCTATCAGATTCCTAAAAAATAAGGAAATATTTTATTATTATAGGCACGTTTCAGATTTTGGCTTCTGTGATGATAAATTAAAACAAAATTTCGAAATAGATTAATCTATGGATATAATTGAAGTTTTTCAAGCAATTAGTTGCTTTGTTTTCCCTGTCTACATGAAGAAAGCCATGTTTTTTTCTAGTCTACGGAAAGGAGCAATTAAAACGACCCTCACGGATTCCTCCTTACTGTCGTCAACGGGATACCATTTCCGATTGGTTCCGTGTACCTGGAACGTTGCACGGTTGATAAAACGTTGAAAATACTATCCAAAACGACGATTTAAGCCGGATTTTCCTCTTCTCGTATAACCACAAAAAGTTCTATAGAAGATCTTTTAGGCGCATACACATCAAGCCTACGAACGAAGATGTCGCGTTTCGCAAAAAAAGAGACGGCTTGCTGCTTTTTTTTTTTGCTTGACCAGTAGCGACACCACTTGGCTTACAAGAACAATTAATATGCCTCATCGGCCTTTAATACACGGTAGCTTCGTTCAATCGTTGGTAAAAATCGGTTTCAACTGGTTTCTACCCGCATAGCTAAAAACCATACTCAGAATCTTTCGAATTATTTGGTTCTGATTACATTAATAGTTACGATTAGTTTTGGGTACTCGCTGAATGTGCCTTTGCTAGAAACGAATGAAAACCATTTCTCAAAGTTACGATTAATCTTCCAAGGAACTAATTGAGAAATTTAGCAACACAACGATAAGATTAAAAATTGTTTCTGAAAGATACAGTCAATAGTCAAAAGAAAAATTGATTATTTTTTGCAACGCGCCCGAATTTTTCTGCTGTCACCACACGTGGCCGTTATTGTGCTGGAAATAAATATCATCTCCCGGACCAGTTCGCGAAAATTTTACATATTCGGTAGGCACCGGTTTCGATGGTGCGATGGATGGGTTGACGACAACGCCGGTTCCGTGTGTACGAGGGTAAGTATTCTGATTTTTTTTTGTTGGTAATTTTCAATTTTTTTTAAATGAAAATTATTTTATTCCAGGTGCAGCCGGTTGTCTTCAGATCCAGAAGCTTAGGCCAGAATTTGGTTATATTGAACTGAAGATCACATTAATATTTTGGCGCGATCCGATAGGCAATAGCACCGGTTCCGATGGTGTTCCGATGGAACGAGTGCTCGGTAGCCGACAACAGAACAGGTTAAGAATCGGAAACAGCAACACGATGAGATGTTTCAAGGTGCAAATAGTGTGTTTTATATATTTTTAGTGAATGTTATGAATCTGTTGTGAGTTTATAATAAATATAATAATATAATGTTGAAAACATCTTTTCATTTCAATAATTTTAAGTCTAATAATTTTATCAAAGCTACACGATATGTTGTATCGTTATTTTTTTATGCGAAATCATTGAGGAAAGATTCCATGTACGGTACAACTCGCTCAGAGCGAGTAGAAAAAAGCAAAAAAAATGTATGGTTACTCTACTTAACGACCCGTTCCCTGTATCGTAAAGTGCGTCCAAACGATTCCATATCATGAAAAAATGATAAGCCTTATCTTACATTAATAATCCAAAACTATAGAAGTAATCTTTTGGGTGTCTTGGGAAGAAGATAATGGGAATAATCACTGTTAATACTGATTTATGCGGGTACAAAAGGACGTTTAAAACATTTCGGCAAGTGCGGTTTATAGGTCTTTTTGCATCTTCGCAGCAAATGCTTATGAAAATAGTGAATATAATTGAAAAATATGATTAATTTAGAAGAGCATTGTTTGTGAGAGTGATTTGAGCAATTTTAATAGAACAGCTGACTTAAATTGATTGCTGGGTAAGTAAAATTAGTATTATATTTGATTGGTTGATAATTGCATTACATGTTTATCCTACAAAAGATGTATCCAGCATTAAATGTTTCCGCACCGGTTAACGGAGTTAATGCCCGTGTCGTGAGAGTGTCAACAAGAAGTGCACTACAGTCCAGTTGAAACATTCCTGATGGATAGTTCCGGGCAACAGCAATTAGGAAAATTTGAACAGACAGTTCCTTCTATAATTTGAGCTCAAATTGTTTTGACCTTCATTTCATGCAACATACGGAACGAAATGGAACACACAATGTCGAAGTTACGATCATATTGAAACAAGTTTTATTATAAAAACTTAACATTTTGCAAGATGACGTATGAGCAAGGTAATCAATGCAATAGGACGTAAGAACATTTAAGTCAATTAGAACTTAGTAATGCCCGTATCACATGTTCAAACATATTTGTCGTCTATTTAAAGCATATGAGAACGAATTTCCCAACAATTCCGACTGATATTTTTTAAATGAGAATTTAAAATCTGTTCCAAAATTTCCACACCGATTTTCTCGAAAGTCGTTGAGTGGCTCATGCGACCTAATCAAAAAAAACTCTAGAATTCACCTAGAAAAAAGGTAAATCCAAAAAAGGTTAAACTTGAGGTTAAGCTATTGGGATTGGGACTGATTAAAAGAAGATATCATTTAGTTGTGCTGATTTTCGTCGCTTTGCTTTTGTTTCAGATTGGCCCACAGCGCTTCGAGGGGGATTCCATATCATCCTCCAGTTATCATTCCCGAAAAGCCAGACCTGACCTGATTAGTCGAACAGAGAAGGTCATTAGTCGAACAGGGAAGGTCATGAATGTGTTAACGCAATGCAGGAACCATGGGTGGCTCGGAAGAACGCGAGCGGAATTGCCACGAGTCTGACGAAAAAAGGACTTGCCTCAAAATTCATTTTTTTTCAAACACAGTACATTCCAACAATAAATGTAAGAAAAAGTCCGTTTTTATCTGAAATAAATATCATTTTTTTAAGTATTTTGTTTGTTTCATTTTTATTGAAGAAACCAATCAAACCAACTACATTTACTTTTGAAATCAGTGAATGGGAAAACGGTATTATTTACTATTTTGCTTGGTGAATGCGAAAAGCTAAAATTTACCTTTTGGCTAGATGAATTAAAATAAGGTAAAATTAACCTTTTTTCTTGGTGAATGAGGTAAGGCTGAATAGCAAAATTTACCTCGTAAAAGGGGTATAGTGGATAAAATTACCTCGCTTCTCGGTAAATTTTATTTTTTTTATTTTCCCTGTAGGGGCTAATTGATGAGTTTTTTTTTTCTTTAAAATAACGGTTGGCAAGACCATGCATGGTGTAAGCGGGGCTGAATGAAAAGAAACAGTGGAAAGAATTGCGATATCACAACAAAACATGAAAACCATCTGCAGCGTGCAGGATAGTTGCGTTCTGTGCATGGTGTTCGTTGGTTAATTATATACTAAATTGTAATACAAAATGTCCATGAACAAGTTCATGCATCCTCGAAATATTTATCGACAGAAACCAGATTATCTTAAATTGGTTACGAAATTTCCTGAATTGAAAGAGTTTACCTCAGTGGTAAGAAAATGCGTTATGGATGAAATAGCGTGGAGTTTATCAACGATTCATGTTTTGTATTTTCTAGGATTTGAACGGACGGCTGACGCTGGACTTCAAAAACCGTAATGCCCTTCAAATGTTAACCAGATGTTTGTTGAAGCAAGATTTCAGTTTAGAAATAGATCTTCCACCCGACAAGTTAGTCCCAACCTTACCATTGCGGCTGAATTACATACACTGGTTGGAGGATTTAGAACTAGCATTTGGATGGAATGACAGACCAGAGACGAGAGTGTTGGATATTGGTTGTGGAGCATCCTGCATCTATGCCTTGTTGGGAGTAATGAACTCCAAGAAACGTTGGAAAATGGTTGGTCTCGAGAAAGCTACTGATAGTGTGATCTGTGCTAGAGAAAACGTTAACCGTAACAAATTGAGTGATTGGATTGAGGTGATCGAACAAAAAAAAGAAGAGTTCAGCATTTTGAAGGGATTTTTGAGCATTAGACCTGAGGAAAGGTTTGACTTTTGCATGTGCAACCCACCGTTCTTCGAAGATGATTCCTGTGGGACAATTAACCGAACCGATAGAAGACCGGAACCGTCCAATGCTTTTACCGGTGTGGATGACGAGTTGCGAACCGAAGGGGGAGAGCTGCGGTTTATTGAAAAAATTATTGATGAAAGTTTATACTTGAAAGATAAGATAGCGGTGTTCACAACAATGATAGGTCATAAGAAAAATTTCGTCGCAGTATTGCGAATTCTTAAGCAACGACAAATTTACAATCTTACATCTACACGATTCTGTCAAGGAAATACTACCAGATGGGGAGTTGCATGGAGCTTTTCCAGTGCAGCAATCTTATCTAAAGTTCCTGATTTCTTTGAGCAGAGCAGTGCGAAAGGAAAATCGCTAGGACAACCTTTAGAAGCTCTTATTTTTTCGGAAAAAGATGTAACATCTTTGGAGGACGCTAGAGCTAAACTGCTTATCATTCTATCTCAACTGGAGCTGGACTTAAAACCATTGGAGCAGACTTCGTCTTCTTTTATATGGGAAGTGTTAGCACACGAAAATACCTGGTCTTATCAGCGACGAAAACGACGGGAAGCAAAAAGAAAGCTTAGTCCTGGTACTGAGAACCAACGTAATAAGCAATTAGATGTCATTCGGTTGAGCGAAGTATTGGAAGTGTCCGAAGCTAATAGTAATCAGAACTCCCCTCAGAAGCGTAGAGTGGAACCTATCCTTAAAGCTGTGTTATGTTTAAAACTAAAGCAAACAGAACCGAAAGGTTTTTATTTAGCATTAAGCTTTCTCAGTGGCCTTGCGGGGAAGGACTCCCTTAACCAGATCCTGCAATATGTTAAAAACGCCAAAAATTTGTTCATGTAAAGATAAGACATCTTGTTCATGATTTTTCTTTTGTTCTATTAGAATAATGTAATAAAGTTATTGGAAAATTGAATCTTTGAATTAAATTTCATTTGCGCAAAACCATTTAACATGAAATTTTCCAGAAGCAAAGTTTTCGGTCTTGTCCAGCCACCACATACGGCAACTGATAGTGCCAACAAAGACCGCCGTAAAGAGTTAATTTGGCTTCAACCTGAGGAACCTGGTTCTTTACATGAATTACTTTCAGGGAGTTTCTGGGTCGACCTACGCTTGCGACTATTGTTTCGGAATGCGGAGAAAATTTTACAATATGACCACAGTCTTCGTGAATCCGTTTGTACTCTATAGGTCGACTTGGTTTCTTCAAATCCCAGAAAACTAACTCACCACCGGCTAGTGCAACTACCAAGGCCGAATTATTTAAACTCCAATCGGCATAGTTCAATGGGTTTTTGTTGGCTTCTACGGACAGTATGGCCAGCTTATTATCAACATTGTACAGATGGACAATTCCAGATTTTTCAGCAATCAGTACCCGCCCTGGCTCATCTGGATGCCACTTGGCCGATACAACAGCAGAACCAAAAAAGAACGTCGGACCTTTGGCATAGTTTTCTTTGCACTTCCACATGATACACATGTGATCATCGCCGCAGGAAGCCAAATATTCTTCCTCTGGATCCCAGCTGACCTGGTTGATATAATTCCGATGTCCCTGCAGAATCTGTACCGTATTGTCATTCTCGAGGTCACTGTTGAAAACCCTTAGATTGAAATCGGCTCCAGCCGTGCATATTATGACTACCTTCGGTAGTACGGCCAATGAAGTTTGTGGTGCAAAGGCCAACGAGTGACAGCGTGTTTCATGGTGAACTTCTTTAATCTGGTTCCACTCAAAACACTCCGATTCAGTTTCTTCCTGCAGGTAAATAGATTTATCCATTAATAAAAAGGTATCTAGTTTTGTGAAAGCCGTTACTACTCACCGGAAACCGGACAATACCTAGCATTAGTTTGTCGGCCAACGCTACGCACAGCAAATTCTGAGACCACTCATAACTTGATAATTCGAAAGCAACAATTTTTTCCGGAAAGCTTATGGAGTGCGTTGGCGGCGCGCTATTTGAATGATCCATAATCGAAAGAAATTTGTTTTATTTATACCGACCACTTTCCTATCAATTTATTATGAAAATGGCTATCAAATTTTTGAATGTATAATACAATAAAATTAAACACAATTTCTGATGCAAACCGCCCGAAAAACACAAAAAGAGGCGCGCGCGAGTTGCGAAAAACGAATTTCAAAGAAAAAAGAAGATAAAAGCCTCATCGGCAAAAAACGGCATTTTACAGTGTCATCGTTCCTGAATGATACAGTATTGTTCAAAGTTTTTTTTTACACGCAGTGAATGAATTCTAGAGTTAGTTTGTTATTAAAAAACAAAATTATTTTGCTTTGCTGGAAATCAGCAAAATTTTGATCGGCCACTTGAACTGCTCAAGCATAGTAAATGCTGAAAAATGTATCATGTTTGTGGTTCCAGCTAAAATTATGATACTTGGATTACGTAAACATATATAGACGGTTCGATTAGATTTACTGTAGATTTACTGAAATGGTTGAAGTTATTGTTTGTACCTTTCTTTATGAGAAAACTTTTTTATCATGGAATTTAATTTTGTTCAATGTAAAAATGTAAAGATTTTAAAAATTTTGCAATAATTGAATAACTGGACACACTGTTCAAGTCGCAACAGCGGCCGATCTATCAGCCGCCCGTTGATGGTATAAGCCGCCGTTCGAAAAAACGTCATCGTTCCGTCCGTCATGTCAGTTTCGAAAAAGTGCTCTCCATCTTCGTGTCGTGCGTAATGCAACCAATCTTTCCGTAAAATCCGCGTTCGTTCATCTTTCCCAGAAGCAGAAGAACAGAAAATTTTGTAAGTTGATGGCACTTCGGGAAATCGGTCTAAGCAGTCTGAATTCTAACGTTTTGACCTGGAAACAAAGGTGCAAAAAATGGAACTGCATTTTCCTCCGTAATATGTCTGTCGTGCGTTGCCAGAAAGTGTTGTGAAATATCCGGATTTTTTTTCACCCGTAACCTGTTTTCGGAAATTACTTATCCCAGGGAAAAAAGATGAAGAAAGTTACACATGTCTTTCCGGGTGCTAACGATGACGAAGCTCAGGCTAGAAGTTCCAAAAGTGCAGAATGAATCGGCTCAGTGAGCCAGGAACGGGTTGTGTAAAGCGATTAGCTTCGTTAAGTCATTCGGAAGATATGAAAGCAAAATCGCTGACGAATGACGACACAATCGTAATAATATAGGAATCGACTGAAAATTGTTTGGCGTAAAGTAGATGTGGGCAATGCATATTAAAAAAAAACTAACAGCAATGCCCTTAACCAGATGTGGGGTGGGCACACACGAAGATAATAGTTGGATAAGTCGTCAGTTCGTAAAATGCGTAATTATGTTTACTGTACATGGATCCAGCAGGCTACATTAATTACCTTTGTATCACTTCGAGCTAACTGGTGCAAAATCTTTTAAGCAGAAACCTAACATGCCTAATTAAAGTTTTCATGAAAAAATTTAAACGTAAAAATCGGCTAAACAGATACTAGATAGACGTAAATTTCAGTAAGAAGTACCTATAGTTTTTTAATATTTAGAAAAGTAGGAACCAGTAAAAGCAAATAAGCAATATGGTAATAATTATCGATAGGTTTCACTTTTTCGAAGCCTCCCACCTGCAATACATAATATGATTGAATTCCCAATAGACCTACATTTGGAAAACAAATTACTGAAAGTTCTCAGTTTAAAGTTACAATTTACAATTTGCTCCACGCAACGCATTTACCTCATCACTAACTAGCTCTTTTTGTGTGAGCATCCATACTATATTATCGTGTTAAAGTGAATTAAGTAATTCTAGTTTTAATATGTTTCACTTCTTTCGTATAAGTGATCAACTTAGATATTTTTAATTAGTCTCATCTCATATCCCATGTTATCAATTAATTTGGGTGTTTACCAAGATGTTAAAATACCGAATGTTTAATCGATTAGATTATTATTATTAGGGCAACATCTTGACAAATTTCTCATTCCATTTTAGTGCTTCAATTAAAATCTTAATAAGATTTTCTTGACATTTCTAAACTTTTATTTCCCTGACCCCTCTACCCACATTTCCTTTTCAGCGTCAGCTTCTCACAGCTATTTAAACGCCACCAAAAAAAAAAAAAAAAAAAAGATTTTCTTGACATTTTGGGTTTTTCAAGACAATGTAGTGTAAAAGGCAAACATAAAAAAAGTAATTTTGCCTTACCTTTTTCAAAACTAGAATCACGTCAAACTTGTTTGGTTAATTCATTCCAAGCTGAACAAATTTGGCAACCCAAATTATGAAGCAACTATTTTTTTTTTCATTCAAGAGAGTTTGTATATGTATATGAGTGGCCCATAATGAGGCATATGCTTTGCTGTAACTATCCACATGAATCTTTTTTTCTAAAATCTGGTTTTTATTCTTATTCTAGGATTTTTATCCCATCGGATGATACATCTTTAAAAGTTAAGTGAGATATGTTGTACTGATTATAAAAGGATATAACTTTCATTTGTATATGACAAATAAATGTCACAAATAATACAAAACAAATAATTTATATTTAAGAGGCGAATGAATTGTAAATGTAATGCCTCTATAAACTCAATAAAACAAACAAACAAATAATTTTTATATATACGCAAATACCATTAATTTAATCGGAATATAGAAGCTTCAAGAGCCAATGCGATTTGCATATTTAGTTAGTCCGTACATTATGAGCTTTATTACACATCCTGACAGGAATAAAGCTGATGTAATACAAGGTAGCTTTAAGTTGACAAAGTTTGAAAAATTTACCTTGAGCCAAAAATTTCCTCTTGTTATTTTTATCAAATATGACAAGAAATAATATATTGGATTCGAAACTAGTGCGCTTTGTTTAATAACTTTAGTAAATTCACGCTCATCAAACTGTGGTAGCATTTAAATGCGCCCCGCGAAAGCTTACCAAAGCTAGCTGCTGGTGGCAGAAGTTATTTTTGGACAAACAAGTGGGATGAGACCATTCATGAAACATTCGTTGTCATCGTATTTTCACACACCTTCCTCGAGTGTGACAGGCAGACAACAAAAAGCAACCGAAACATGAAACCAAATCGAGCGACAACATCGAGAGCGAATGTTTGTTTCCTATGTTACAGCGTGGTGAGCTCTAGTGATTCTAGTAGGCAGGTTGAACAACAGCTTCCGCTCTCAATGCTTGTTCAAATTGGCTCCTATATGTGTGTTATTTGTTGGGTTGATGCCTATGATGATTGAGTATCACGTGAAAAATACATTATGATTCCTCATTGATCTCATGTTAATTTTTAGTCGAGTTAGATGTGATATTTGAATTTGTTCAAAGAAGTTGATGAACGTGACCAGCAGTGAATTATTTTCTGTAATCGTAGTCTTACACCAGAATCAATACTTCCGTTTATGAATGAAATCTCGCCCGATTATTTCAACAGCTGTTTCAATCCTGCCAGGCATATGCAAATGCAACAAGCTATAGTGGCGAAATAAAGTGTATACAGGTGAAGATAAATAACATCAAGTGAATCACCATAAACAAACCGTCAAGACGGATCAAACAGGCAATCCCGACATCGTTGAAATTGGTGGTAGCAGGTTAACTCGAGCCGGCGTTAGTGGTAGTAGTAATAGTGAAATAAAAGTGACTGATAGCGGAGGTGGAGGCGGTCGCAAAAGAAAACTACCGGGAAACGACATGTACAAGATGCCGGAGATCAAGCCAATCCCGATGCAACCGCAGCAGCAATTACCACAAGGAGGTGGAGGCCCGAATGGGCGCCAACCGAAGACGACTCCTATTACTGACGATTACGAAATATCGAACACCGTGCTTGGACTTGGCATCAACGGGAAGGTGGTGCAGTGTAGCAACAAAAAGAACAGCAACAAATATGCTCTCAAGGTAAGAGTTTAATTTTTTCTATGCTAGGGTATCTATCTATGAAACTGAAGCTTTAAACAACACAATAATGTCAAAGCAACAAAAGCATTGGAAAGTTTTCACAACGTAGCAGACACATATCAAGCCACATGGTCGCGTGATCTTTTCAGATCGTTCAGATAACGAAACCAAATGTGACCGTTTTGATGTCAAATGTAAACAGAGCCAAATTCCTATACAGAGTAGCGCCAATGTCTTCAAGCTGAACCATACAAAAACAGAACAACGAAAATCATAAGATTTTCATACAAATTCTGTCTCGATAGACAGATGAACAGAATTTTCCGATTTGTTAAAATGAATGACTTGCGTTTAGTTTCCTTTTGCCTTTTATGTGCTCGCAACTTGGTAGCACCAGCACTTGTACTGAATGGTTTTGCAGCACGTGAGCACGTGGGAAAATAAGTGTAGGTTAAGATATAATTTATCTATGCTATTGCATAAATTTACCTGATTGGTAGTACATATACAAGTTATGGTTTAAATAATGTTCCTACTACTTACAAATGTTTGTAGCTGAACTAACTGACTAAATTAGGAAAAATCAATATTTATAATATTTGTTTAATGAGCTTCTCGAGTCGGGTGATTCACAATAGCTTCGTTCACTGGTTGGTAAAAATCGGTTTCAACTGGTTTCTGTCAACTGGTAGACGTTCAACGAGCCAATATTTTGGTCGAAACTAGTCAGCTCGTTGTTCAACAGAGCGAGTTGAAACTAGTCGAAAGCGATCCAGCTCGGCAGCAGGATTCGTTTCAACCTTATAAAAATCGGTCGAAGTCAATTGGAAAGAGACAGGTGATGAACTGTCAAGCCGTTTCTACTTGTTCCGACCCGTTTCGACTAGACTTCATTGATCAGACTTCATTTTAGCTCGGCACACCATTCACTAGCATACTTGCTCTGCTTCTGATTTTGCGTTTGAAAAAGACCCATTGTTACTTTGATCACTTTCCGTGATTCAAAATTGTGATGACGGCAAGTAGCAAGGTGGCTGTTAGTGAAAGGTGCTTCACTCCAAATGATTGAGACACTTCCCCTCGATACGTCACTGTTCCCGTGGCTTACCTCCTGTTGCACCAACATCTTTTTTTTATTAGTTGATCAAAGGCACAGCGAGCGACCGAATTCCCCCCAGTATGCAAGTATGCTACTCTGGGTCCATGGGAGCAATTGGACGAATCATAATACTAAGTACCCCTACGCCATAAAGTCCACCTGGGTCCTCTGGTCATAGTTCCCATTGGGACCTGCATCGAAGGCTGTACCCGAGATGGGAGACCAAGTCCGCGCTTAGGCGCTCATCGTCTAACTCAATTAAAAGTTAAAACTCCAGCATATATACCCTGACTTTTGTTACGATTCAAGACCTGTTCCGAATCGAGAGCAGCTTGTCCTAGACTCGCGCCTGTCACAGAACACGTTCGAGGCTTTTCGAAAATCTACTCGGATGATTCCTGGCGAAGACGGACTCACCCGTCGACGACGTGAAGTCACTCTACCCGAGAGTATTTCGCGGCATAAATACTCTTCCCCCTACGAGTTCGAAGAAGGTAAAATCTTATCCTCGCAGCTTCCTCAGATGAATCCCGACGGTGATATCATTCTACCCGACTCGAGTGACTCATCCGATGTCGACTTGAGACCACACTCTACCCGAGAGTACTCCGCGACGTGAATACTCTTCCCTTACGCGTTCGACTGCGGAGAAGGTAATGTCTTATCTCGACAGCCTCCGTCGCAGAAGGCGCGTTCGACTCGGATACTCCCCGACGGTAACGTTGGAGGTAACCTACACACAGACGCGCAACGTACCAGGCAGGATCGGACGCACACTACTCAGATGCTCCCCGACGAAGGACACCAACATCTAACTCGGCAACCTTGGTAGCAGGTCTCTCTAGAAACCCCTTTTCTGTCTACACAGAAACACGACGAATCTGACCATCACACACCGGAATAGATTTGATCACACGTCCTCTTGGCCAGCAATTTCTAGGGAGGTTATTATCGATGACCACCATCAAGTCTGCTTCCTGGATGTTTTTGTTTCCAGGAATTCACCACATCGTGGCATTCTTCCCTTAGGCTTCCTGGATGGACTTCACGGGTTGAATCACTTGGTCCCGCGTGTCAGCATGGGCAAATATTCGAAATAGATTTGCGTATTGTTGTGCCATCATCCACGATCGTTTCAGAGTAATAGATGTATCGCCGAAAACGAACGGGGGCTTTCTACCATTCGAAGATTCTAAGAGGAAATAATTAGGTGTTAGTGGTGAGGGGGGGGGGGGGGGGGGGTGAATGGTTTTTGATTGATTTTGCGATCACTGTCATTGTCTATTGATACGTCTGTCAATAGTATGGAGTTCAATATCATTTCAATTTCCATCAGGATGGTTAGTAAAATTTCGTCTGAAAGTAAACGCGGAGGGTCGAAGTCGTTCATGGTCTTCTTGACAGATTGAACGCAGCATCTATCGAAACGTGGGGCAGCCGGAGGATTGAACGTCCACTTTGTATCTGGGCTGACGAGTTCTACTTTCAGACGTTCTTTGGCAGTGTTTCACGTAACTCCATCGATGCTCCGATGAAGTGGGTGCCCCGGTCACTGATGATCTCCAAAGGCGGACCTCTTCTCGTGATGGAATTGCGCAGAGAGCAAGAATCCGTGGATAGGGAATGTGCGATCTCGATATGTATGTCTCTGATGGTCACAGTACGCCTGCCAACTAGAACAGTCATTGGTCCAAAATAGTCTATTTCGGTGTATGAAAAGTGTCGCTGATAGGCTGCCAGTCGGGCTGGTGGAAGATTATCCATAGCTGAAGACTTTGGACTAGCTTGGCGGACTTTACGCCTTCGAAAGTTCCTTCTAACACGATCAAGTTCGGACCGAAGGCGAGGAATAATCGAATCTCATACAATCCGGTGATGATATTTAGTGTGGTAGTCAGCAATCAACAGGTTGGTTACGTGTGTTCCTTGGGACTATAGCTGGGTATTTCGTGGCCTCATCCGCCCATTCGCGAGCGCCGATACATCCTCGCATTTGTAAAACACCGTTCTCATCGATGACTACATTTAGATTGTAGAGAGCACGGGATTTCTACAATATCCTTCCCTGGGTGAAGCTCCTTGTACTCGACCGCGTATCAATCGAACTTCGTCCGGGTTGACTTGCTGCTGAACACATGCATCGGTAGATTGTGTTCTCAGCTAACTTCAATTCCTTCTGTGTCAGAGCGCCTCTCACTAAGGTGGTTTTTCTAACGGTGTATTGAAAGTTGACGAAGTAACGGTATAAGTATCCGACAGACCGCAAAAGTCGTTGCCATTTCAAAAAACGTTCGAAAGAGATGATCAGTGGTTTGGTTCCGTGGTGGTGGAGAACGCTGGTACGGATCTCTTCTAGCGTCGCCAGGCCACGAATCCTCGGGTTCTCGTAGGAAGTCTGGTCCTCGGAACCAACGACTGCTCAGCTAAAATTCCGGCAATGTTTTATCAAAGATTTCTATCATGAGATAAAATTGAGTCGGTAGAATTAAGGCTGTATACGTGTTATCATGTGTGATTCATGACTTTATACCTTCACCAGAGGTAGAGAAGTCAATGCTTTCCTAACTCAATTCAGAACGTTTCGATTTTGTATCCAACGCACAATGGGGAAAAAAGTGTACAAACTGCGAAGAAATTCAATATCTTTCGTCCTACATGACCCAAATCTATGAAATTATACTTTCCTTTTGTGAAAATTTACGAAGAATCGAATGGACATAGTTTCAAACGCCGCACAAGCTTACGAACAGAGATATAGTGCCTTTTTAACTCCTCATTCCCCTATATTTTGTATACATTCCAGAAAATCACTGATTTAAACCAGAGAATTTTGAACGAAAACAGACCTATCGTGTGTATTTTTTTCTGAGGAATCGAATGAAGGTTGTTTTGGTCACCGCACGCTTCAGAAAATTGAGTTATGGCTGTTTTTACCCTCAATTCCCATATATTTTTCAATTATTTCAGAAAAAAGCTTGTTCGGACTTGAAAATTTTGAACCAAATGGGTTGTATTTTGTGGTTTTTTTTCCTGTGAATCGAACGAAGGCTTTTTGAGTCCCCTCACGCTTCGGAAAATGAAGTTATGGCTGTTTTACCTTCAATTCCCCTCAATTTTTCAAATTGTTAAGAAAATGCATGTTCGGACTTGAAAATTTTGAATCTTTTGGGACGTATCTTGTGTGATTTTTTCCGAGGAATCCAACGAAGGCTGTTTGAGCCACCGCACGTTTTGGAAAATGGAGTTATGGCTGTTTTTACCTTCAGTTCCTCTACATGTTTCAATGATTTCAGAAAAAAGCATCGGACTTGAA
>NC_073692.1:413679549-413704549 GCF_029784155.1 Uranotaenia lowii
AAACCTTTCAAGTTAAACTCACAACTCAATGAAACGAAATCTTTGCTCACAATATAAGCGCTTCTTGTCCAGATAAGTAATAAATTATTCCCACTTCCGACGCACACAATTTTGCATTAAGTGGGTTGCAACTGTGAATTGAATTTTCTTTCTTGGGGATCGTTTACGGTCAAATTTAATTTCTGAATTCTAGCCTTCGACAGGAAGTGTACAGTTGATTGGTTTAGTTGCTTTCTGTACAGAACTATGATTAGGTATCGGTTAAATTTTAACACCGAAAATTCCACTTTCTGTTAACTAGGGCTAGACAAGAGATAAGGTAAATAAAACACTGATATTTATTTTCTCACCTGCGATTGTGTGCGTGCGATGGTTTCAGATTTCTAGCGTAACATTTAAAAAGGGCGAAACTAGCAGTTAGCTCGAAACGAGAAAAACGCGTTTGAAAATTCGGAACACCTATTCAAATCGTATTTATAAAATCGACCACTTTTTGTTCAACAAAATCAAAAAATGTGCATTATATTCACTTATTGTTCGATGGTTATCAAGAACTTAAACTTTTTTCGCGTAATTTCAGAGATTTTCGAGTTTCGCCCTATTATTGTTTTCGATTTCAGTTACGCCTGCAAGTTTCGCCCAATAGTCCTATTTGCCGCTGTTAGTGTTCGTGAAATTATGCTGGTTGATTCACCAAGATTGTTCAGTTTTGGGACAATTAACCTCAAAAAACGACCATGTGTGTCGACCGGCTGCTCGTTTTTTGTACCGAGAGTTTTTGAGGTTAATTGTCCCGTCTCATCTGTACACGCTCAGCAAGTGTGCGTGAGAAATGTCAAAAACAACTCTATTGATCGGCCGTTTTTGTTTTGGTTTTGAAGTCATTCATCCTACACGCAAAAACTAATTAGGCCGTTTTGTCACACACGGTCAACTCAGTTACGCCTTTTGGCTCTACACGAATAGAAAAAATCACTCCATTTTGAATAGGCGTAACTTCACGTTCCAACAAAAATGCATCAACAGGAAGTTTAGCCCAATTGAATTTTATCAATTTTTTGAAAGTTTTAAGTAATTTTAAGATGAAACCGCGTTTGATACACGCTCTTTTTTTTAAACTCAAAATTAAGTAGTTTTGGTTCAAAACAGCACTTCGGTGGCTTCCCTCAACTTTGAGTTTGACTG
This sequence comes from Uranotaenia lowii, assembly GCF_029784155.1. Lineage (NCBI taxonomy): Eukaryota > Metazoa > Arthropoda > Insecta > Diptera > Culicidae > Uranotaenia > Uranotaenia lowii. The sequence goes on from NC_073692.1 coordinate 413,680,735, forward strand.
GGCAACAGCAAAACTAAGTTCTGATAGGCATACTCAATACTAAGTTCGGCAGCTGAACTCTAATTTATCCTTTTTTTTCGAGGGTAGCTGATTTTCAGGGCATTAAAGGATGATTAAAATTTGTTGTACCCGGATGTTGCTGTTCCGGTACATTGCAATTACAGAGCGGTGGAAAGTTTTGACATTCCCGGTCAAAGAAAACTTCCGGATGTTACTTCCTACGGGAAGTAAACAACATCCGGAAGTTTCCGGACATTCCAAGCCGCTCACCATATGATGACAATGACGGACAGAATTTCATATCTTCCGGTAATTGTTCCGGAACGACAAAATTTTGCGACGTTTTCGCTGGTTGCTGCTCCGGTTCGGACTGAACTCGCTAAGTGTTTTCAGTCCAACAAAGTGAGTTCAATTTTAGTTCATAAGGTGGAACTCAGCTTTGATCCCTCGCCGAAGGAAAAAAAGGGATCAATTTTGAGTTCGCAGTTCGAACTCCGTTTTGATCCATCGCAAGGAGGAAAAAGGGTACTTAACTTTAAGTTCATAGAATCGAACTATGTTTTGAACCTCGGTCATACTTAATTTTGAGTTAAATAAAAAGAGCGTGTAGGTAAAGTGCAACCGCGTGCATCCGGAATGACCGTTAACTCGATTTGTTTACATTTGGCAGTTTCGCCCTTTTGAAATGTTACGCTAGATTTGACCCGCAGAGGAGGGGTGGAAACAGCGGTGCCAGGTGTCCTGATTTTTCAGGATTTGTCCTAATTTTCGAGAGACCGTCCAAATTTTTGAAAAACTCTCGAGTTGTCCTGATTTTTGAAAATTGGTCTCTAAAATATCCTGATTTGTCCTGATTTTCATAAAAACATATTAAATATAATCGAACTTGTTGTTAAACTATGAGAAAATCGTATAAATCTTTGAAAAAATAGTTGAATCCATTTATAAGATGGTAATGTTCGGTTCAAATTATATTTGAATGGTTTTTTACGATATGAACAGCAGGCCAGCCAAGAAGCTTCTTAATGCTGTTGCATAAATCAAGGTATTTGCAGCACAGCTTTGATGGCAGATTTAAAAATTAGTCTTCTTCTTTTTTCTTTTGGGAGCTTTCTGCTCCAGATAAATGTGCCAGTGACAACGACTATATGCCCACAAAATTAGTCTGAATTACTGAAAATGAAAAATATAGCAAGAAGAAAAAAATAGAAAGAAATAGCTGTGGAAATAGTCAGTTTTTAAGCTAAACTCACACGAAAATTTAAATTTATCAAGAGAATCATCGATGGGTTCGACACATTCCTGAAGAAGGCTGGCCAGAAGGTCGGAAACCGATACCAAACGGTAGCTACCGAAGCCACAGCTACAGCAGGCCACCACCGGACCCTAATGGAAAACTGATAATAAGAAGAATAACCCCTATAAACCCCTTCCTTGTCCCTTGTTTAAAATTTTTTTTTCTTTAACTGTTGAATCGCCGCGACTATTACGGCCCCCTTCCCTACTAACTAGTGAAACGAGTACCCTCGGCACATTAAAACTTTGTAAAAGTAAAAGGCCTTTAATAAACTAGTTGTAAAAAACGGGAATCATCAAATCCGATAAAATCCGTAACAACGTAACGATGTACTGACGGGGTAAGCCATCAAGAATACCGCTGGATTTATGGTCTTTGTCGCCGAAGCAATCGTGTACGCTTACATCGCAGCCACAAATAGCGGAAGAAGAAGATTATGTTAAAAAATAAATATCACGATACTTTTTTTTCTAGATATCTGAAATTACCATCTGGAATATAACAGAAGTTCTGTACACAACATATCGCTTTTAGATTTAACATGTTTTTAATCCAGCCTATAGTCTATCTCAACGGCGCTTTCAAATGCGAGAATTTTCTGCGTTTGTAATTTATTAGAACGTAAAACGAAAGAGCCATCTATTGGACGGTATAATCTTTGTTCGATGTGCGAAAGCTTTTACAGTCATTCTCTTGCAGGCAAAACTTGTCTGTGTTGTTCGTGTAAATACTTGGCCGATGATCAGATGTTATTTAATCTTGCAGTTTCAATTAAAGTATCACCATTGGTATTACTCCCTACTTCATTATTAAAATAATTTATGGAACAGGTAAAAAAGGATGAATAAAACAAATATAAATAGGAAACTTAAAAAGGCAGGAAAGACTGTTTTTCTGAGCTTGCTCACCGAGCTTTTCAAATGATCCAGCCAGGGTCTATCTCACATCTCAGGTTTGACCGTTTACCCGTGACCAGTGAGCAGATTATGAAAGCTCTCGCCAACCCACCGATCCCAATCCCCACATCAAGCCATCCATCGACCCCAAGCCCCAAGCCCAATGCCAGTCGACGACGATAGAAAAGCTCTCACTCACTTCGATTCCATCGCGCTCAGCACTCGGTCGCTAAAACGTTCCGCCGATACGCTTCACTGATCCTTTATCCTTGGGGGAGCCCCGAACCGAGCGAGCACTTACATATAACGATTGTTCGGAACACATAGCAACCGGTCGGTACCTACCTATATTGTCGTCGTCAACAGCACCAACTTGGTCGCTTCGGATTCAGTCTATCATGAGCAGTGTGGAGCCGCAGAGCAAGAAATCCAAAATGGTATCGAGTCTGGAACAACTGAAGCAACTAACCACCATCGTGGCCGACACCGGTGATTTCGAAGGTAAGTATAATAAAGGGTGTTCCGAAATTGGGGGGCATCATCTGTAGCCGGCAGATTGAGCAATTTCGGTTATAAGAGAAAACCCGTGTCAGCATAGTTACATGATAGCTCGTGAAGCGAGGAAGCAAACGAGGCTATGGAGTGCGGGGGAATGATTGTTTTAAAAGTCATGAAGGTGACCGTATCAGTTGTGGCGAATGCATGTGAGTTGTTGTATCATGAAGCACAAATCTTGCAAGTCGGAAAGACTTTCCAAAACCAAACGAAAGAAGAAAAAAAGACACGCAAGTAATCGTCAGAAATTGTGTGGCGAAAATTGAGGTAATCGAAGAAGTTGACCGGATGATAATCGCTTTTTTGTTCTGAGTATCCTTTTTTTGTCAGCTTGTCCAAACAAATAAAATAGATAGAACGTATGAAATACATTCATTTCAAATGCTAGGAGTATACAAACGCAATACATACAGTGGAAAGCCTTGAACAAGATGTTTGCCTATAGCCTTATCTACTGTGTTCATTTGATTTTGAAATGTAATAGTTTTACAACAAGACGATGAGGAAAAAGAATGGCACATTACAGCTATGACTTGACTCGTTTTGCTGAATTCCTTTTTCAGGGTCAAGTTCAGCTTTTCATGTTTAGTACCCAATTCTCTTATTTCTCTATTTGACATGTGAAAATCGTGCGGTAGTATTAGAAAAAGGAATACAAACACTGCCGTTCTAAACATTCTAATAATCAGATCAAGGTGACTGACCTCTAAGTTGCCCCCTGTGGGTAGATTAGGACACGTGAGTATTCCGCGCGTAGACTTTCATTTTTTTAAACAATTTAAAACTGCCAATATCAAGCCACTCAAAAGTGGAGTACATAAGATGTAATGGTTTATCATTTTGTAAAAATTAAATAAATATCGCGGAAACGCACAATGTTAGCTACACTTTCGCAAAAATATTTATTTAGGAATTCCAAAAAAATAGTACCTTCTAGTTTGTTTACCTAGTAATTATAACTTACAATATAAACTACCCGTTCTTCATATTTTAATTCTGGACTTTTTCCGTAACAGCAATGAAAATCTACAAGCCCACCGATGCCACGACCAATCCATCGTTGATTCTTTCGGCTGCCGGAATGGAACAGTACCAGCACCTAATCGATAAAGCCGTCAAATACGGACTGAAGCAGGGAACGTAAGTGTTTTGTACAAACGGAGGTTAACAATCAAATTGAACATGTTAAATTATTGTTTGCAGTACTGAAGAAGAACAAGTGACGGAAGCCGCCGATATGTTGTTCGTCCTGTTTGGGTGTGAGATTCTGAAACTGGTTCCGGGCCGTGTTTCTACAGAAATCGATGCTCGACTCTCGTTCAACAAGCAAGCCTCGGTTGCCAAGGCTCTCAAGCTGATCCAGCTCTATGAGGACAACGGCATCGACAGGAAGCGGGTGCTCATTAAACTTGCCTCAACTTGGGAGGGCATACAGGCTGCACGAGAACTGGAGAAAGATCACGGTATCCATTGTAATCTCACTTTGCTGTTCTCGTTTGCCCAGGCTGTAGCTTGTGCGGAAGCTGGTGTCACTTTGATTTCACCGTTCGTTGGTCGTATCCTTGATTGGTACGTATCAAACACGGATAAAAAATCTTACGAACCAGAACAAGATCCAGGAGTCATTTCGGTAACGAAGATTTACAACTACTACAAAAAGTTCGGATACAAGACTGTAGTGATGGGAGCTTCCTTCAGAAACACCGGCGAAATCCGTGCTTTAGCCGGCTGTGATTTGCTAACGATCAGTCCAAAATTGTTGGGTGATCTCGAGAAGAGTGACGAGCCCATCAAACGCTACCTGGATCCAGATGTAGCCAAAGCGAGCAAACTGGAAAAAATTAACATGGACGAGGCAACGTTCCGGTGGATGCTGAATGAAGATCAGATGTCCACCGACAAACTATCTGACGGCATCCGTAAGTTTGCTGCCGATGGACGCAAACTGGAAACCATGCTGCGCGGACTGATCCAACAGGCGGCATAAGTGTTAACAGTGCATTTACAAAAATCTATTTCAAAAATGGTGATGTTGTTTTTTTATACAAATATTCTGTTCCTTTGTCATACAATTTCGGTACATTCGATTGAGATGAAATAAATTTATTGAATTTTCTTAATTAGGCTTGATTTTTCGTATTTTTTTTTAAATTCTGCAGGTAGATTCCGCGTTTTGCTCATAGATACCGCTAGTGAGCATATAAAAATCATTTCAATCCGACTCATTTCCTGATCACAAAATCTGTTGATGATAGTCAATCACCATCGTTACTTATTTCGTATTTGGAAATTTGTTATTGTGTAAACATGTATATAACACAAACTTGCTAAAAAAATCCAACTGCGTGGATTTACGCTCAGTATAGTTTTTCAGACTTATCGATGACAAATCTTATTGGATATATTATTTTCAAAATAACTTTCCCAAATCTTAATAGGTAAAGATTATGGCACGTTCTTTCGGGAGAAGATAGGCCAGCTGGTAATCGCATAGGTATATTTTGAACATAAGCACCTACCTTAAATTTAAGTTTTCTTCTTTTTCTTTTGCTGTTTGGCGAACTCCAATCCTGTTATGCAGGCTTTTGGAATTTGATACTTTCCAATCAGCAGTTCGTACACGAGCTTTATATGGTTCCCCTGTACCTGTAATTGTTCTCCTTTGGTTCCAGGAACCTCGGTCATAGTTGTACTGGCAGCTGCTCCCAGCTTGACCTCTTTAGCGAACTCAGTAACATTTACTCCGTAATCCTCGAGATTGCTGATTAATGTCACTTTCTTATTACCGGTTCTAGTTGCCGTCGTTAAGTGGATGATAGCTCGTTTGCCTTGCTTATTAACCGGTCCTTTTTGGCTACGCATTTCAAAGGTGTTCGTCATGCAGTGCTGAATTCGATCCATTAGATCTGGTAACGGTATCTCTTGTGGTTCTGAACCACAAATTTTCATCAGAGTTTCATCCAGTTTGACCATCTTCGTACTCGGGTCAATCAATTTGTTTCTACCGACATAATCTTTCAAACTATTGCGCACTTGGGACCCGTCCATAGCACGGCCATTCGGTATACCCATACTACCGAAAAGTTTCTCGGTCACGTCATTAACGGCATACATTTCGACCATTTTAGTCAACAAAAGCGGAGTAGATGATGTTCCCTCGTCCGGACCGTCTTCATTATCATTCTTTTTAACTTTGTATGGGTAGAACGTTATCACATCCGGATGGTCGATCGCGATAGAAACTATTTTTTCGATGCCCTTTTTTTCTTCCTTGATCTGAATGATACCATCTTCGGACATTTTTTTCAGGAAGTTTCCTACCTTCTTGTACGTGCTATGCTTCATTTCGATTCCCTCGGGCAACTCTGGCTGCACGTACTGAGGATAAAATGTGCTCGTCAGTATTGGCAGCGTGATTTTCTTTCCGTGTAATTTAATGGCATTCAAAAAGGCAGATTTAATGATCTTGTCTGGTTCCGGTTTAGATTCCACTTCTTCCTTTTCGGTTTCTGGTAAAGATTCCTAGAAACATTTTTGAAAAATCGTTAATGAACCCTGTACTAAGTGACTTTCATACTCACCACCTGATTTTTATCATCTTTAATTTCGGTTGCATCCAGCTGCTGAATCAAAGCCTTAACATTTGTTACTTCTGGCTGAGTTTCAGGTGCTCCCAAAGGAGGAAAATCTTCAGTTTTCGGTACCGACTGCAATTCTCCCAACAGGGGAACCTGTTGACAAACAGATGGCTCCATTCCCCAGAGCTTATCACCAAAAACATGCAACATTCGGACTGCTACCCCATGGCCACCGCACATGTACAAATCGTCGCTTGAGTGCGCCAACAGACCCACACCTATGGCCGCCTTATTGGATGTTAAATTTACCGCAATGATATCGTCCTTGCGATAATTTCCCCAGGATTTTATATCGCTTCCACGTCTAACAACGCCCGGTATCATCAGATCGGCGCCGTTTGCTAGCTTTGGAAGTACTGCTGGATGAGTAGTAAAATGTGGCACCATATCTACGCAAACCCAAAGTGTGTAGACCGTGGGAATCAGGCGACCATCCAAATCGAAAAATATCGGTCGTTTCTCGCTGGTGATAACCGTTAGCTGAGTTTCGCTGTGGGTGGTTATTTTTACCATGCACACCTTGCATTTGTTACCGAAGAGTTCGGATAGAGCCGATGACTCTCCCAAACCAAACTGAGTTTGGACTCGTTGCTTCAGTCGTTTCCGTTCCGATCCCGTTACCAGGATGTTACTCTTTACGCGGAACGGCTTGACAAACATGGTTCTACCGGGATTATCGTCTGGCCACAATAAACAGCAGGAATCTTGAGCACGTAACTTTTTGCCACGATCGCAACGAAACACACCTTAACCAAAACAAACTGAATATGGAAATATCAACCAAATAGCATAGCATAGCATAGCATCATGTCACCGTATTCGTTTACCGCAATAAAAGGTGTTTGAATGCAAAATATCATTGCAAAAATCATGAAGTTTATTGTGTAGGTACTCAAAAGTGCGTTAAAAATGGTAAAAAATATTTTCCAAACATTTCATTCTTACTTCATATCATATTAACTATAATTTTAACAAACTTTTTTTAAAGAAAAACGCAAGAAAAGTTAACGTTCAGTGCGTTTGGCATCCCGTGAATGCTAACGCCATTACTGATAATTTCATATTGATGGACCCCTCGAGAGACATTTAGCGTTAGCGATCAGAAAAAAATGACAAAAACAAAAAAAAAACAAAGTGCGAAGCCGACGGAAAAGTGCAAGCGGTGTCCGCTCGTATCAAACTGTATTAAAATAACATTTTGTGTGACGTTATTTTACAATTAATATTGTTACAGCCAGTTTTTTTTATCAACTATAACTCGTTATCCCTGAACAACACCTCATAGGTAACCATGGTTTGCTTAACAACGTGGAAGCTTTTAAAAATGAAATTTATTACAGAAAAAAAAGGTTCCAGTATGGCCGCCGTTAGCTGTATTGTTTGCAATAACACGCTTGAGAAGCGACCCGATAGTATGTTGTTCCCGTTCCCGGAAGCGGATTCAGAACTATATCAAATCTATCTAGCGTTATGCGGTCTAGACGAAACTGTCTTCTCAACGGAAAGTCAGTTACATATTTGTTCGCTACACTTTGCCTCCGATTGTTTTCGGATTTTACCTGGTGGCAAAGGATCGACCTTGAAAGAAGGTTCGGTGCCCAGCCTAAACCTGTCACGTATTGAAATCGAAGCCCTTAACGAGGACTTCGAGATGCTGGACGAATATGCACCCATTCACCGTTCTGCAATGGAAGTCGAAGAGCCAGCATCATTGAGTTCGGAACCGATGGTGGTGGTCCCTAAACAGGAGCCTATGGATCCTGAAGAAATAGAATTCAACGAAACGGAAGTCAAAACAGAAGCTCCGGATGTGGATGAGGGCTTACCGGATCCGTTCGACAATATTGAGTCTGAACAAACTCCAGAAGATGGAAAATATTGTCTTCTCTGTGGAGACACGGAAGAAAAAAATCCAGACTGCCGGTTGTATCTGTTTCCGCGTAGAATTCCAAAAATTTACCGCAAATGGATGTTGGCTGCTGGGTTGGATGAGGAAGAATACAAATCCCATGAAATCTACAGCTGCCAGAAACATTTCCCGGAAAATGGATTTTTCGCTGATGGAAAATTCGTTCAGAGCTGGGCCACACCGAAGCTGAATATCGACCCTACAAGAAAACTGACCAGACCAAATAGATCAGGAAATCAACCGGAGTTTCTATATATTGATCCACCGGCAACGGCCGGACCTTCAACTTCGACACACACGGGGCCACAAATAGTGATCAAGACGAATCCACAGAACAGAAAGAATGCTGAAGCGCTTAACATAGATCCGGATAGCTATGCAAAAACCTTCGCAAAGGTGGTCAGCGAACTGGTACCAAGAACAATAAACTTTAATGGGGAAGTTCGTCCAGTAACCGGCACCATTGTTTTCCAATCAAATCTTTTTTAAATTAACGGATTCACCTGACTATATGTATTACGTCAATGTTCTCTATAATAAACGTATTCAACAAGAATTGAAACTTCTGCGAGTTTTTGAAAAAGAATAGAGATCCCATCCCAACTAACGAGTTCGGATTACTGAAAATATCACGGCATATAACTTACAGCTTATAATTAATTCGATTTTATTCCCATCAAAGATTATCCTCCCTCCCTACCGAATCGTTCGAAACTGCTGAAATTCAATGGTACTGAAGGGGCCAAATTGTTCGAGCGGATAGGTGCTACCTTCTGTGGTCGGCGAGTGCACCCGAATCTGGCGTAAATGTGTATCCCGACCATTTTGATGGTTGCTGATAACTGCAATCTGGATCATGAACGTTCGCATGGGGATGTCCCGCACCTCCTTGATGCAAATCCAGCCAGAAGGTTCACATAGGTCTACTACCTCGACTTCTTGCAGATCGTTAAAGTGAGTCCCGCATCGTATCGAAATACGGCTGGGTGTGTAGCTTTCGTCCAATTTGTAATCGGAATAGATAAAAATTTGGCTTACCGTCGTTTTACGTGGGAACTGAATATTGACCAGATGTGGCAGCTGTCCATCTGATTGCCAGTAGGTTTCCATCGAATTATCCCGTAGTTGCTCGACCCCAAAGCCTGTTCAAGGGAAAAAGGTTAAAAAAAACGTTTAAGCGCAAGATACCAATATGAAGAATTTGATAGTTTACCTGGTTTACAAGACGATAAACTCCAAACTGCTTGTGCTCCAACTTCTCGTACATTACCGGAACGTTCTTCTGTAATAGGGCACACCGTGGCACCAGTTTTGACGCTCATTTTCTCGGAATTTATGATTAAAACACCTTTTAACTAATTAAAATACATAGAACGAGTTTCTGCGGTTACTTTTGTTCAAACTTTTGTATGAAAATAAACATCAAACAAAAAATTTCACACGCAACTGAACAAAAAAAAAGCACAAACTCGATTACTCAAACAAAATTTGCACCATCGAACAGCCCCTCGTGTAAGCACGCACGCTCTTTTTTTTTAACTCAAAATTAAGTTCGACCGAGGTTCAAAACATAGTTCGATTCTATGAACTTAAAGTTAAGTACCCTTTTTTCCTCCTTGCGATGGATCAAAACGGAGTTCGAACTGCGAACTCAAAATTGATCCCTTTTTTTCCTTCGGCGAGGGATCAAAGCTGAGTTAGACCTTATGAACTAAAAATTGAACTCTCTTTGTTGGACTGAAAACACTTAGCGAGTTCAGTCCGAACCGGAACAGCAACCAACGAACACGTCGCAAAATTATGTCGTTCCGGAACAATTATCGGAAGACTATAAAGGAACTTCATAATGAAATGCATGTTCACCGTGTCAGCGTAAAATTCTGTCCGTCATTGTCATCATATGGTGAGCGGCTTGGAATGTCCGGAAACTTCCGGATGTTGTTTACTTCCCGTGGGAAGTAACATCCGGAAGTTTTCTTTGACCGGGAATGTCAAAACTTTCCACCGCTCTGTAATTGCAATGCAATGTACCGGAACAGCAACATCCGGGTACAACAAATTTTAATCATCCTTTAATTCCCTGAAAATCAGCTACCCTCGAAAAAAAAGGATAAATTCGAGTTCGGCTGCCGAACTTAGTATTGAGTATGCCTATCAGAACTTAGTTTTGCTGTTGCCCAGTCAAACTCAAAGTTGAGGGAAGCCACCGAAGTGCTGTTTTGAACCAAAACAACTTAATTTTGAGTTTAAAAAGAAGAGCGTGGCGTTTTTGCTTGAAATAGTTGGTAAACAAACGTGTTTGTTTCGGATTGTACGCGGGCAAGTCAGATTCGCTTTTCCCACCGTAAATTCTCGATATTTTTCACAATGGGAACCGAAAAACAGTCTCACCATCACAAGGATGGTAATAATCGACCGGGCAGAAGAAACCACCCGGGGGGAAAACCGAAGAATGGTAACTTTTTCCGCCCGGGAAATCAGCATCAGAGGAACGGTCAGGACAACGGTGGAGGTGGTAGAGGAAGAGGTGGTGGTGGTGGCGGTAGAGGAAGAGGTGGGTTTAGAGGACGAGGTAGACCTTTCTCCGGTAGAGGAGGGTTTCAGAATAACAGCGAACGAAGGCAATATGCTGGGTCTAGTCAGGAAGTAGCTCGGAATGGTTCTCAACGTGGTCAGCATCAGAAACAGCATTTTAATAGGTACCAAAACCAGGGACAGGACGTTCCAAATCGAGGTGGGAACTGGAATAGGTAAGTGATATTTCTCTCATAATGTTTGTCCAATAACACAATTTCAAAAATATTGAAGGGGCCAACAAGCCCAAAACGTCTAATCGGTTATTTTGAAATGGGCCCTCGTTAGGGGCTACAATGAGGCGGTAAAAGGCCTGATTTACCAACTTTCTGAATAAATTAACTCAAAAATAAATTTTGGGTGTTCGTTAAACTTTAAAATTTCAAAACGTATAAAAACCACTTGTTTAAAACATGGTGGTTAATGTTAAAAGAGGTCCGATCGCTCAAAGGGGGCGGTGAGAGTTCCGAGGGGCGGTTGAACTTATGTGGAGCTTTGTTTTTTTTTCTGGTAAAAATGCTTTGTGGGAAAATAAATGTTTCAATCAACTCCAACATGCATTTGGACGTGATAGAAAACATGTTAGAAAACGCATAAACCGATGCTATGAAATTTCACAATTTAATCATTTAATTTAATTTATTATTAGTCGAAATTACGGTAGCCCTATCAGTCAATGTAACTGTTGCATAAAGTCAATTTCATGGGATTTTATGTATTCGTGGCTTAAATTTCTTTGTCTGTTAATTATGACACAATTCGAACAATTTTCGGAAACAACTGAACCGATCAACGTAAAATTTTGTGTGTGGCCGTTTTCAAGAATTGAAACGGTTTCTATAATACGCGAGTCTGGTAACCCAGGCGTACTGGGTTCGATTCCCGGTATCGGCAAGACAATCTTTTTGGGTTCGAATCCCATAAGTTGCCGACAGGTGAGATGCTTGGGGAGTAAGTAGAGGCCAGTCTCGAACCCACCCTTGTCCTTGTCCTTCCTCCAACTGGTATCAGGAGGTGTTGGTTTATTATCTTGAACTGCATTCTGTCCATATCCAGCCGGAATGGATATAATGAAGTGCATGATGGTCTAACCAACGTCTCATGATCGCTTACTATTCTACGCTGCCTACCCTAAACTTTAAAATCTCCTTCTCCAAACTATCTCTAATATTCATTTCCAGCGTCAGCTCCCCGAGCTATTTAAACGCCACAAAAAAAAAAAAAATTAAATTTGAGGATATATTGTACTGATACACGCTTTCCATTTCCATTAAGGCTTGAACTAATTTCAATTTTTTCTTTTGTCAACCAGCCCCCCGAATAAATACAATTTGAAGTGTTGTAAGTAAATTTCGAAAAAAAAAATCGAATATCCGAAAGATTACAAGACTAAAGAATAAAAAACAAATTGTGGAAGATGGGAGTTATTTCATCTTTTGTATTCTTGATTTTATTGAATTAATAAAAAATTACTTGATTCATGGTTTTGTGCATTGATATAGTATGCAATTTTGTTGCATACAAGCTTGCGTGCAATTTATTCAAATTTATTTTTTATTACCCCCCCCCCCCCCCGCGATTTTCCAACTTCGAGTGACAAAAGAAGGATATGAAATTTGTTCCGGCCTAGTGAAGGCTCTTATCTATATTTATATTAAAATGAATGTTTGTCTGTCTGTTCCCTGTACTCTCAGAAATCCTGAACCGATCTACGTGAAATTTTGCATCTGAGGGTTTTTGGGGCCGAAGCTGGTTTCTATAATAGTTTCAGAACCATGTACTTGGTAAAGGGGGGTGGGAGGAGGTGTTCAAATATGACACAATCTGATCAATTTACAAATGAATTTCATCTAGTTTTCTACAGAAACATATTTTAACACAATTAAATTATTCATTATATTGGTTGACAGGTTTTGTTATATTCCGATGAGTTACTATATTAATTAATCCCTTTGTTTGAAAAGCACGGAGGTCCCGTACAAATAAATTGTAAAATGTTACAGAGCTCGAACGATTTTTAAACGATTATGATCAAATTTGGCAACGAAATGCAGTTTTTGATGCCTTGAAATTATTTGAAATATTTTTTTTTCGTTTTTGTAAATTTTGTAATTTATCTTATTTAGGAGACACCCCCCACCGCCCCCTAAATAAAATAAATTAACGTCGTAATATAAAATACCTACATGTCACCAAAAAAATGAAAATAAATTTAAAAGAGTTTTTGTGAAGTTGGTTACATTTTTTACTTAATAAAGAGAAAAAAACAATTTTTACTTACTTAACCTTCCAAAGCTGTTCGCAAAATTTCCGTACAAATCTATTTTAGATAAATTTAACCTGTTGTTTACGTACGTTCTTCTGGTCGCAAGTATTGACCGATTTTGATGAATTTTAATTCATTGTATAGATAATTTATGCTAGTTTCTCAATATCGAAAAAATAAGTCGAAATATTTTACGAGATCACCAGTAGCTGATTCCGAATGAAAAAAGTCCCGAAAAAGAGCTCTCGCTTATAACTTGTGGCAGATTCCAAAAATTGCTCTGATTTTATAATAATTGGAATTGTCAAGAATAAATTTATCCATGGATGTATAAGTTTTTGGTGGTCCAAAGGAAGTTTTGGCCTACCTACCTACCTGAGGGTCCAGCGCCGATTGACCGGCGCATAGGGCTGAGATAAAAGATCTCCACTGCTGGCGATCCGGAGCCAGCGTCTTCACTTGCTGCAAGCCAAGGTTCTCGTCAACTGTGCGGATTTCAGCGGCTAGACTTTGCCGCCACGAGCTTTTGGGCCTGCCTCTTCTTCGATGCCCATCTGGATTCCAGTCAAGCGCCTCTCTGCAAATCTCGTTTTCATCTCTTCGCAGCGTGTGCCCAATCCATCTCCACTTACGTTCTCGAATCTCGATTTCTAGCGCCCTTTGGTAACACTGGCGTTGTAGTTCCTCATTTGAGATCCAGTTGCCAGGCCACCAAGCGCAGATGATATTCCGCAGGCAGCGGTTTAAAAATACTTGCAGTTTTCGCGTGGTTACCGCATATGTGCACCATATTCCGCACCCGTACAGCAATACGGATTTGACGTTTGAGATTCGAATTTTCGTTCGTAGAGAGATCTGGCGTGACCGCCAGATGTTTCGGAGACTCGCAAACGCAAATCGGGCCTTTCTGATCCGGGTTTCGATATCTTTCCTGGTACCACCATCAGGCGTTATCTGGCTACCAAGATACTGGAAGCACTCCACTTTCTCAACCTGTTGCCCAGCTACCATGAAACTGGAGGGATTTCCTGTGTTGATTTCCATCGACTTGGTCTTTCCGACATTGACTTTTAGACCTGCTGCCTTGGAACTTTCGGTGAGGTCGTTGAGTTTGCTCTGCATATCCGGTTGTGTTTGGGCGAGCAAACCAATATCGTCAGCCAAGTCAAGGTCGTTCAGTTGGTCCATTGTTGAAGGATTCCACGGCAATCCTCGGTTGGCACAGTCGATCGATCCAGTCAGAATCTCATCCATTACGATTAGAAAAAGTAGCGGTGATAAAATACATCCTTGTCTCACTCCACCAGGTACCGGGATTGGTTCGGACAAGACACCGTCGTGCTAAACCTTGCACGAAAATGCCTCGTATTGTGCTTCGATGAGATGGACTAGTTTCTCTGGGACCCCTCGTCGCCTTAGAGCCCCCCAGATGTTTTCGTGGTCGAATGCTTTTTCTAAATCAACGAACACCAGCAGAAGAGAGTCCTGGAATTCGTTGATTTGTTCCAGTATTATTCGTAGCGTTGTGACATGATCGTCCGGATCGGAATCCAGCTTGTTGCCGTCGGAGTGTAGCGTAGATTTTCTCCTGGATCCTGTTCAGGATCACTTTGCAGAGTACTTTGAGGGTTGTACAGATCAACGTTACGCCTCGCCAGCTACCGCACCCTGTCAGGTCTCCCTTCTTCGGGACCTTTACGAGGATATACTGCATCCAGTCGGCCGGAAATGTTGCAGTCAACGGAAAGACGGTGCAACATTTGTGCTGACTGGGCACGGTCGGCTTTCAGCAGGGATGCAATCGATTCCAGACGCTTTGTTGAATTTCATGCTTTTGATTGCCGCTTCTATTTCAGCCAGCGAGGGTACTTCCGAGTTGACGCCATTAATGCGACTTACTGTTGGCGCTTCGAGCTACGGGTTCTGTTGGTCATCGCTATTCGTGACTCGGAAGAGTTGTTCGAAATGATCAATCCATCGTTTGGGCTGATCTGTTCGATCGGTCATTTACTGACCTGCTTGGTCTTTTAGCTGCATCCTTGCATTAGTCCTTGCACCACTAAGGCGGCGAGAAATGTCATTTAAAGTAATCGGATATCTCCATTGGCGGCTGCTCTTTCTCATTCTTCGGCTAGGGAATTTGTCTAGGCTCTCTTGTCTCCCCTGCAAGGTCGTTTAACTGCCTTTTCCAGCTCCGCATAACGTAAGCGGGCGGCTGCTTTGGCTGACCCGGTACATGCCCGCTCAATTCCTACTTTCGCCTTCCTCCGATCATCGATCATCCTCTAAGTTTCATCCGACATCCATTCACTTCCACAAACTTTACCGAGAGTACCATGGCTCGTCGTGATAAAGGCATTCTTGATTCCGCACCACTTGATTGTTCTTCGACTGTTCCGTCTGTCGGCAGCTCCAAGGCTCGGGATTCTAGCTGTTCAACGTATGCCCTTTTCACCTCTGGATTCTCCAACCGGCGGACGTCGTATCGACACCCGACTTTCTCCTTGCGCCGTTGCACAGGCACAACCGTCAGTCGTATCTCGCCAAGGACGAGGTGATGGTCAGATGCAATGTCTGGGCTTCGTTTGTTGCGGACATCAAGAAGGCTCCTTCTCCATTTTCGGCTGATGCAGATGTGGTCAATTTGATTTTCTGTTCGGCCATCTCGGGATACCCAAGTAATTTTATGTGCTGATCGATGGGGTTGTTGCCACAAAATTCTACAAACAGCTCTCCGTTTTCGCTCATCTGTCCTAGACCATGGCGCCCCATGATGCGCTCAAGGTCCTGATTGTCGGAGCCAATTTTTGCGTTGAAGTCACCTAGGTGGATTTGATTGTCATCCTTCAGAATTTTCTCAACCACGCTGTTCAGTTGACTGTAAAACTGATCTTCCTCCTGCAAATCGGCAAGGTCAGTTGGCGCATAACACTGGACCATTGTAAGGTTTCTAACCCGTGTTCTAAATCTGGCTACGATTATTCTTTCGTTTATCGGTTCTTATCTAATGAGGGCTAAGGTTGTTTTGAAAAACATGTCCAACCCTCTTCCCCACCCCTCCATTTTTCCATAGAGGAAATGGAAAAAGGGAGGGGAACTCACATACAACTTTTAACATAACTCGAGAACTGATCAAGCAAATAGAACGAAATTTGGCATGGGAGGGTAGGTATTTGAGTACGAGAAATCCTTCTATGATGATTTGGATTACTTATTTGAAACAAATTTGGCATGGGAGGGTTATTGGATGCGAGAAATGTTTCTAGGACTGTTCGAGACCTCCTCATTCCTGACAGTGGGAAGATGAAAAAGGAGGAGGGTTGCTCCAATCATTTTTGATTAGGATAACTATACCTAATCATGCCAAAGAAAGTAAACTGTTCATGGGAGGGCATTAAGGTACGAAAAATATTTCTATGATGATTTGAGACCCCTCCATCTGACACAGGGGAGACAGTAAGGAAAAAAAACTGTCATACATTTTTTTTTTACATCTATCCCTTCTTTCAGATGAAAGACGAGGGAAAGTGGGAGGCTTTTTTATATATTTTAGCATAACCTGAAAACCAATGAAACAAATAAAGCCAAATAACGCATGTAATCCTATTTAGTAACAAAAAATGTTTCTATGTTAGTTCGAAACCTGCTCTACATTCGACGGGGAAGAGAAAGGCGATTTCATACAAGTAAAACATACATTTTTTCATAACTAAAGTGCTTTCGACGCAAATAAAGGCAGAGTATTATGTAATTTGAAAATTTAAACAATGATTGAAAAACAAAATTTGTAATAAAGTTTTGAAAACAGCAAAAAAATCGTTCAAGAAAAAGAGAATAATTTTTCTTAGTATCGCAGTTTGAAGCTTAATTTGCAGCTTCTATTTTTGAAAATAATTTTGAAATTTGAATTTGACGTAGGTACTGATAAAAATTGAAATAATTTTAAAAGGTGTTTTAAAGCTCATCGGGTTAGCCAGTATTTGTATAAAAAATTAAAGCATTATCAATAAATAAACATAAAAAAAACAATCATTACAAGTAAAAATGAAAAAAAATACCAAAATGACAAAAATGATTAAAATGAATAAAATGACAAACATGAAAAAAAAATGGCATAAACTATTGTCATTTTGAAAAAACAAAACTCCAAAAACGGCAAAAAATACAAATATGATAAAATTGACAAAAACAACAACTAAAAACGAAAATTAAAAAAACTGAAAAATAACAAAGACTAACAATAATTATAAAATTTACAAAAAGGACACAAGGGCGAAATTGACAAAAATTACAAAAATAACAAAAATTGAGAGGATGTTGACAAAAATGATTTAAATGACCAAATTGATGAATACGGCAAGAATGACATAAACTGCACAGTAAAAAATAATCACAAAACATACATTTTTAGTACATATTAGTATGTTTTATTTTTTCGACTTTTTTCCTTTTTTTCGAATTATTTGGTTACGATCCAATAAATAATAAATGGATCCGCTTTAAAAAATAAGCTCTCAAAAAATCTTGCTTTGTGCTTTGGTGCGTGAAGGAAATTATATCCAAAGCAAAAAAGTGTAGGGATAAGAATCCACGAGGTTTCGAATCCTGGAAAAGGACCAATAAAATTACTACCTATTGAGCCATGATTTGTAGAGACATAGTTGAAGAGGAAAAAATACCGTAGACCAATACACAATTCCTTTACAATACCAGAAACAAACCACGTGGTGCCGGCGGAGGTCATCATAATAAACAGCACCAGAGAAATAACCAGAATAACCATCCCAGAAATCAACAGCAGCAGAACCAATCGAAGGAAGATCATCGGGAGGAACAGAAGAACTTGGATGATCACTTTCAAACGAAGCCAGAGAAGCTGAACTACTGTTTGGCACCGGAGATGCTGGAGGCACAGGCTCGTGCCATCAAACGCTTCGAACGGGCAGACCAGGAAGCCGAACAGCAACAGAAGCAGAAGGAGAAGGACCGTCGGCATCGGTTGATGACAATGAAAACCAAAAAGGGACAACCGGTCATGCAGGGTCGTATGGAGATGCTGTACGAGAAGGTACAGAAGGTGGTAGGAAATGGGTAGACTTCTTCTGTGAGGATGCAACATTTTGACTTTCAAATAGTGCTAGTAGATAGTAAAGCAAGAGTTTTATTTTTCATTTAATAAATAAAATACTTTATTGTTCCTAAAAAATGAGGTCAGTCACAGGCTGCCTCTTCGTTTATCGGAATTTTATGAAATACAATACATTTAAAGAACTGTTTGAACTTGAATTGGATTTGCAAAAACTTGAGTGTGTACAATTTTACGTTTTGTATACTTGTTACAGACCGAAATAAAGAAAAAAATAAAAAATAAAATGTAGAAGGTTTCTTTTTTCCGAAATGCTTTTCTATCGTTGCTGGTGCAGTTGATGCAGCGTTAAGCTTTTAGGCACATACGGCGTTTTCGAAGTTGACGACGAGCTCGGTGCCGTTGGGCATGCAGAAGTTTTCCTCGGCCAGTGGGTACAGGTTGTTGAGCATCTCCCTGTGGAACAAAAAATGGAATATTGTAAATGTATTTTGTAAATTTATGGGTCTTAACTTACCACGTATCCTTGCTGATGTAGCAGAAGATCTTGGGTAGCGGGAACCCATTGAAGGGACTTGCCACCGGGATCGTGTAGGCGCCCATGTTCGGGAACACAACCCAATCGTCGATTTGCAGCTCCGGCATCTGGCAGTTTTCGATAAGCTGATCTAGCGCGTCACAGGTTGGTCCCCAGATGGTTGTGGCGTAGCGTTTCCCATCTTGGTTGCCGATCAGGAACGGCGTAGGCACTTGATGATCGTACAGGATACAGTTGAACGAAGCGTAGACTCCATCGTTGAGGTAGTACATCATGCGATCGATGGAACCGGTAATAGCGTTCAAGCATGTACGCTTAGATTGGACACTGGTGATGAGCGTAAAAGCCGAAGACACATAGAATCGACCTGGCTCCGAGATGACACGAACCGATTTGTCCGGGAAGAACTCATCCAAAGCAGAGTTGACGATGACCGCAACCTCATCGATCGAAGTTCCTTTGTCTCCTGGGAAGCCACCTCCAATATCTAGAAGATTCATTTCGTATCCAAAGGTTTGAGCGTAGTTGAAAAGATCCTTGGCGTATGAGATTGCTTTGTAGTAGATAGGGAAGTCTTGACAACCCGATCCAACATGGAAGCTGATGCCGACCAGTTCCAGGTTGAGACTACGTGCGATCTTGATGAGACGAGGAGCTTCGTCGACGGGGTCGCAGCCAAACTTCTTTCCTAGTGGGCATTGGGCCCGTTCCGCTTCACAGCGAATGCGTAATACCAATTTGGCATCCGGACAGAGCTTGCGGATCTTGTGCAGTTCGATGTCACTATCGAAAGTCATCGTCTTGACGTTGTTTGCGTTGGCATAACGCAGATGCGAGCTCGGCTTCATGGGATTAGCAAAGATGATGCGCTCAGGGTTCACGCCGAGTGCGAGGATCTTCGAAATTTCACCCTTTGAGGCACAGTCGAAGCTTGCACCCAGAGCAGCTAGGGTAGCGCAAACTACTTCGTTGTCGTTGCACTTGACGGCATAGTGCGGCACTACCCGAGGCATCTTCTCGATCCATTGCTTGTGCTTCCGGACGATGTCCCCGATGTCCATCACGTAAAACGGTTCATCGGTCGATAGGCTACCGGTAAGCTGGTCAATGATGGCCGGAACGTCGACCTGGTCGTCAACGATCTGGATGCGTTCCTGAACGATGTCCTTCATGGTGTTGATGGTGGGTTTGGTAAATTGGCTTAGGTGTATTTTTGTTTTAAAAATTAATAAATGTGTAGGAATGCTAGCGAATAAAATTGGTCAAACGTAATCCAAAAGTCTTAGCCGATACGGAAGCGCGTATGGTCCTTGTATTGAGGTTTCAAAAATTTCGATAAAACGAACTGTAAAAAGAAAGAAAGGGAAATGGACAGATCGTATCAGGTTGTTCAGAAAGAAACATTATGTAATTTAGAAGCACTTACGAGGCAGCCTGTTCAGGTTCAGTTTTGCCAGCGAGGGCTCGCTATCACCAGGGCGGTTCACCGTTGAAGTTGATCAGTCCAATATCAAGCTTGGAACTGTGGTCAGAGCCCGAAAGAAGGGCTAGCTGACCTTTGATTATGTCCTGGGAAATAGATTAAGAAACCATTAGTTTTAGGTTGATCGAGACCTCGCAGCACGCGGGACGATTTTTTTCTTATTAAAAAAAAACTAGATGGTGAAAAACTAATCTCAAATTCTGGAGCATTCTTGTCTTACGAAGAGTTTATTGATTAGCTCAGACATGCGACGAGCACATGAAAATGAAAACCAAATCGTCAAAAGATAATAAGGCACCCAATATAGGAAGCTTTTTTTCATCTCAATCATCGTTTGACTTCCACCTTACCGACAGAAGGCGTTCAGTGCGTCTGGGTATGACTTTTTCAAAAAGGCTTAAATCTATAATACGAATAATATTTTGGGATTCTAATATAACTTCTTTAAATGAAAATTCGCTTTAAATAAAGTAGAAATCTATAGATGATTTTTTTCTAAACTTTTTCCATCGAAAGCCTAGTCTGCAGAGATTGTTGCGAAACTGGTATGCCTAATTGTGCTTATCAATCAACAAAGTCGGGCAACCGGATTCTAGTAAATTTCCCACCATTTAATGAATGAAACGGTGAAACAGGACACGCCATCGAAAATAACGCTTCGTCTGATAATGAGACACAACCGTTGTGTGTTTGATTTGTTTAAAAAATTCAATGAACTGTGACTTGGTGGGCGAGAATGAACTCGCGTTGAATTGGGTGAGCCTTCTATTATTTGGGCGCTTCGAGTTGAGTGTGTCCCCGAGTTTTGTAATGATCAGCACGTGTTTCGCAATCTCGAATTTGATTCTTTTCCCTTGCCGATTCGGGTTAAGTGAACTGAGCGACACTGCTGTTGCTAAGCGGTTTTGTTTTCATTTGTCTGCTGTGCTTGTGTTTGCTTCGAATCGGATTGATTTGCCGCGGTCTTCATCGTAGTTCGAATTGAGCTTGGCGTAAACTAGTTCTAATTACATAGTTTGGATGTGATGCATGTGTCAGCACATGTGATAATTCCGGAGATTCGATGATTTCACGGTATCACAATTGGTTAAAATGGAAAAATACATGAAAGATTTATGAAAATTTTTAACAGTTCTATTATATTTTAATGGAATTGTTTTTCAAATCTCTCTTTTCTATCACTGACTTTTATAGAAAAAAGTTTTGATTTTTCTACTCCTTTCGAATTGATCGAACTGAGGAAAAATACGGTCAATATTTCTGAACGTGTTGTAAAATCAACCTTCTGTTCAATCAATTAGCATATTTCTGATAAACTTGCTGTTATCGCAAAGCTATTTGCAGCGAATCTCTCTGTGAAAAAATACTTCAAAGTGGCATCTTTTTGTTATGACAAATCATTGAAAAAATTTTACGTTATAAAATAACTCTGTTAAGTTGAACTTGAAGATTGTGCTCATTAGAAGCTAAACATACTTGAAATAGAGAATATGCCAAATTATTTTAAATCTCTCAAACTCAACCCGGACTTTAGACAGGGTTTCAGAACATATTACATATTAATTTAACATTTTACAGCTAAACAAACCATAAAATTATAAAAAAAATGGAAAAGGACCTTTTTTGAAACAAGACCAGTTTCCGAAATTCTTGTTCCGTGTTTTTTAATCTTAAAAAAAGTTTTTGGTAGTCAAAAGCTACAACTATTCTGGACTGAAATATGGATAAGAAAACGGCAAGAGTATGCAATGATTCCTTTTGTAAACGGTATTGTTTCGCAGAGAGTTGATACAGCAGAACCACTTTCCAAGTTAAATTTTTATGCGCCAATCTAGGCCGATCAACAGCATGATGAACTCTTATACCTAATCAACACTGTGAAGCCATGGACTTGACAACATCTCGGCATAAACTCAAAGAGTATTTTAAGTCTTTGAACTCACAAATCTAATTATCTTTATAAAGTTTTAAGCAAAATCAACAATGTATGTGTCTATACTAATGATTGACGAAATAAAATATGGACCCGACCCAAAGGCGGGTTTTAACAAAACGACAACAAATCGACAAATTTGTAGGTACCGTCAAACGGGGCATCATGCAAAAGCAGGGTTAGATACAACATTTGTGTACCACAACACTAATTCAATTTTTATTTCAATATACTGTAATAAAGTTTTCATTGAATGATAACAAATTGATGATGACATGGTTTTTAACATCGTGAAAGAGTTTTTTAAAGTTTTTGATTCTCATAAGAAATTTAAAAAAAATCGAGCAATAGATGTTCAAATTTTTACATTTTTCGATGCCGTAAAAAAACTTTACCTCGTATGACGGATTGGCTTAATGATATCACCTACAAACTTAATATTGCTTTCATTATCCGATACCAACATTGTTGGATTATAAATATTTTTCGGACAATCACCAAGTTTTTTTTAAATAAATATTTTTATAATTCAGTTAGCTGACTGGGGCAAAATGCAACAAAATGAAAATAAGAACTAAATCTCATAAATCGCGTTTTCATATGCTGGGATATGATTGTTTTGCATTATGCGTTTGTTAACATTAAAATTTCATCCTTCCTAAGATTTATTTACATGGATTGAGATAATAGAATATTTTGTAGTATTTTTTACCCCTAAATGTATGCAGCAGATTAACACTTTTTTTTTAAAAACATTTTTGACAGAAAAAATGTAAAATTTAATTCGACCAAAACCAATAATTACTGCAATTGGTGCTTTATGCGTTATGACATCACAAATGTATCAAAACTTCAAATATTAAAACGTTTTCATTTGATTTTTCATTAATAACAGAGTTTGTTGCCACTTATCCCTTTTTCATAGCAGGGTGAAAATCGCATGTTTTTGTAAATTTAAAAATAACTGATAAAGCCAATAATTTTTCTGACTTCGTCAGTTTGGTGTTCCATAAACCTTAAAGCTTTTGATGTACAAGAGGTATGATTATCTGTAAGCATTAAGATTTTAGAAGCCATTGAAGTTGAAAAGTGTTGCATGTTGACCCAGTTGACGGTAGATTTTACATTTCGCTTAAGTTGAACTATCTCAGTTATTTGTGAAACAATTTTAACAAAAATATTTAAAAAGCAGTCTCATCTGTTATCAAATTGAGGAAGAATTGTTCGAGTGTGTAAAAATTACAACCGAAAAAGAACACAAAATTAAGTTCATTAGCCACTGTGGTTCTGCATTTTTTGTAAAAAAAAAAATTATAAAACTAAATTTCTATGAATTTTCCGGCTTGAACAAAA
This sequence comes from Uranotaenia lowii, assembly GCF_029784155.1. Taxonomy (NCBI): domain Eukaryota; kingdom Metazoa; phylum Arthropoda; class Insecta; order Diptera; family Culicidae; genus Uranotaenia; species Uranotaenia lowii. The sequence goes on from NC_073692.1 coordinate 413,704,263, forward strand.
TTAGGATTTTAGAGGTTTCAGAAATCATTTAAAGATATTGGTTGTTCAGTTTTATTTGTGTTGAAAATCTACAAATGAACTTTCCAATTTCCATCGACGTTATTACCTCCGTTCTAATTTTATTGCTATCAAGTTCTGCCCCGGCCCATTATCAGTCTGGATATATGACACCCCTAGACACATTTCATAATCCAATGTTAATGGTTTCGCCTGCTCGAATGCAATAATAACAATACTCATATGATGGGATATTCGTGTGGCAACAATCGGTTGAAGGAAGGAAAAAA
>NC_073692.1:413705049-413754039 GCF_029784155.1 Uranotaenia lowii
AATTTTGAACCAAATGGGTTGTATTTTATGGAGCTTTTTCCGAGGAATCCAACGAAGGCTGTTTGAACCACCGCACGGATTGGGAACAGGAGTTATGGCTGTTTTACCCTCAATTGCCCAACATTTTTCAAATAGCTCAGAAAAAGCATGTTGGGACTTGAAAATTTTGAACCAAATGGGTTGTATTTTATGGAGCTTTTTCCGAGGAATCGAATGAAGGCTGTTTGAGCCGCCGCACGCTTCAGAAAATGGAGTTATGGCTGTTTTACCTTCAATTCCCCTACATTTTCAAGTTGTTAAGAAAACGCATGTTCGGACTTGAAAATTTTGAATCTATTGGGACGTATCTTGTGTGATTTTTTCCAAGAAATCCAATGAAGGCTGTTTGAGCCACCGCACGCTTTGGAAAATGGAGTTATGGCTGTTTTCACCCTCAATTCCCCTACATTTATCAATGATTTCAGAAAAAAGCATGTTCGGAATTGAAAATTTTGAACCGAAATGGTTGTATCCTATGTAATTTTTTCCAAGGAATCCAACGAAGGCTGTTTGAGCCACCGCATGGATTGGAAACATAAGTTATGGCTGTTTTACCCTCAACTTCTTTACATTTTTCAAATAGCTCAGAAAAGCATGTTCGGAATTGAAAATTTTGAACCAAATGGAACGTACCATGTGTGATTTTTTCCAAGGAATGCAACGAAGCCTATTTGACACATCGCACGCATCGGAAACAGGAGTTATGGCTGTTTTATCCTCAATTTCCTATCATTTTTCAAAAAGTTAAGAAAACCATGATCGGACTTGAAAATTTTGAATCAAACGAGAGTTATCTTATGTAATTTTTTCCGAGGAATCCAATGAAGGCTTTTTGAACTGCCGCACGCTTTGAAATATGGAGTTATGGCTGTTTTTACTCTCAATTCCCCTACATTTTTTTATGATTTCATCAAGATACGTTCCATTTGGTTCAAAATTTTCAATTCCGAACACGCTTTTCTGAGCTATTTGAAAAATGTAAGGAAATTAAGGGTAAAACAGCCATAACTTCTGTTTCCAATCCATGCGGTGGCTCAAACAGCCTTCATTCGATTCACTGGAAAAAAAACCACAAGATACAACTCATTTGGTTCAAAATTTTCAAGTCCGAACAAGCTTTTTTTCTGAAATAATTAAAAAATATATAGGAATTGAGGGTAAAAACAGCCATAACTCAATTTTCTGAAGCATGTGGTGGCCAAAACAACCTTCATTCGATTCCTCAGAAAAAAAATACACACGATAGGTCTATTTTTGTTCAAAATTCTTTGGTTCAAGTCAGTGTTTTTCTGGAATGTATACAAAATATAGGGGAATGAGGGGTTAAAAAGGCACTATATCTCCGTTCGTAAGCTTGTGCGGCGTTTGAAACTATCGATTCTTAGCAAATTTTCACAAAAGAAAAGTATGATTTCATAGATTTGGGTCATGTAGGGCGAAAGATATTGAATTTCTTCGCGGTTTTTACATTTTTTTTCCCATTGTGCAACGCTATGAAACAAATAACACGCCTCGTTCTGAAAAGCGAGTTCATAATCGTCTTGTTAAATTATGTTATATTCCTTCATCAGCTTACTTACAATTGGATAAAAATTATGTAGTTTTTCACGTAGCCACGACGTGCGGATTATTTTGGGTGTGGACATAACTGAACAATGAATAAATAAAATCTCCGTATATAAACAATGGATAAATATCGCATTTGAACAGTTTTAATTTAGTATTGATATCGAGATGCCTAGTGATAAGATTAAGCCTTTTTAAGGATCCATAGATTCTGCTACATTGTTTGTTTACTTGCCTTTTCCATGACAGTTCATGATCAAAGATTACGCCAAGTTTTTCCGCATAATCGGAGAAAATAATTTCAGAGTCTGCCAAATGAAATCTCGGAAGATCTGAATATCTATTCCATCTATTAAAAAACAGAGGTTTAGTTTTCGCGGGATTTATAGGCCAAAGGTTTAGTAGGACAATTCATTAACTTTCAGTAAGTCATAATTGATTTTATCACAAACATCAATTAAGGGAACTGATTTGTCAGAGCAAGAATATACAGTGTCGGACAATAGAATAGAAACACATCTCAATCCAAAACAAAAAGTGACAAAACTTTGAGAAAAAAAATTTCCATTTAAGTGCATCAAATCATTTACAAATTGTAAATTCTACTCTTCGAAGAAATTAAAATCATCCGTAGTTAAAACAATTGTTCTTCATTTAAAAATACGTTTTAAGCATACTTACTGACTAAAATAACGCGACATAAAATAGGACCGCTTTAGAATTCATGGTAAAAAAATTTAAAAAAGGAAATTCATACCGTGATCGATTTGCAGGGTTAGTACTTGGTGGTATAACCTTTATTACGCATCACTTCTCGCACCCGTTTCGGCATCGACTCGCTTTTGACACGTTCTCACCGGGATAGCGTACCACCCCCCCCTCGCCCCCTCCTATTACGATTGAGATCAGGGGACTGTGCTAGCCACTCCATAACGTCTACCTTATTATCCTGGAACCACTTTTTAACCCTTTTTGCGGTATGTTTGGGGTCGTTGTCCTGCTGGAACTGCCACTTTAGGGCCATCTCCCACTCGGCGTGTGGCAGCATTACTTCCCGAAGTATATGGGCGTAGAGATGCTGGTCCATAATCCGGTCGATCCAGTACAAGGGACTCACCCCGTACCAAGAAAAGCATCCCCCCATCATGATGCTACCTCCTCCTTGTTTGAATGTTTTATTTGTATACTGGGGCATATACGCACAGCCGAGTGGGCGATGGACCCAACTCTTTCCGTCTGAGCCGATGAGGTTCACTTTGGTCTCATCTGACCACAGCACATTTCTCCATAGTTTCTCCTTTTCCGGACCGACCCAATCGAAGTGGTTCTTCGCATAATTCAGCCGCGCCTTCAAGTGCTCCGGCGTCAGCTTCGGCACCTTCCGGGGACTTTTTCCTCCTAGTCCCTTCTCCGCCAACCGTCGCTGAACCGTCCGGGAACTCACAGATAAGTTCAGCTCGTCTCTGATCTGCTTGGACGCTTTGATAGGTTCCTTTTGTGAGGCCCGCTTGATTGCCGAATCGTCCTTCGGCGTCGTTTTGCGGGGGCGACCGGTCAGTTTCCGTTTGCCGGTGCTGTGAAGCGCGTTGAAAATGAAAGTTTTCGACCTTCCTAAGTAGTCGGCAATCTCGCGTTGGCTTTTGCCAGCCTTGTACAGATTCCGGATGATCGCCCGCTGGACCTCCGTGCAGTGCTGTGCCCGACCCATCGCTTTTTCGCTGAAAACAGAGTAGGAGGAAGGAAATCTTTATTTTTTGTTTGTTTTTATGATTCACATGATAAATTTTATGGGAAATACTTACCAGGACACGAAAATGGACAAACAACACCGAAAAAAAACACCTTTTCTTCAAATCTAGAGCGCTGAAAATGCCGGAACAGCCGAACCGATGAGCTGGTCTTATTTTATGACGACTTTTTTCACCCTCTGACAGCTTTCTGGTCAAACGGGTTGCTTTGATTGCAACAAACGTGCAGTATACAAAGTTAGCATACTACAATAAGTGCTTGCCGCTAGGTGTCGCATATTATTTTATTTGAATTGGCAGTTTAAAGGTGATTTGAATATCTTGTATAAGAGCGGTCCTATTCTATTGTCCGACACTGTATATATTTACAAGTCATCAACTGTCAAGTCAACTGTAGGAAGATCATTTGTGAATAGTAACAAAAGAAGTGGACCTAGATTTGATTCTTGAAGAATTCCTGACTCAATGGGCATTAGGACAGACAAACAGCTATCAATGAATACAGCCTGTTCACGACCCTGAAGGTATGATTTCAAATAGAATTCAAACTTAGCCAATATTACTCAATATAAAAGAAGACAGTATGTATTTTGATGGTTCTTCAACGTGTTCCTTTAGATTTTTTTTTTGTAAAATAAAAAAGTTAACAAAAAATGCACACCTCATACAAATGATAAGTGGTTTTACTGGTTAGTAAAATTAGAGACAGTTTGTTTGGTTTTGTTAAAAAATAAGTGTATCAAACCAAGTTGATGCTGGTGACATCATAAGACATCAGCAAGTTTAGTTCTGTGCCAACCAACGCACGATTATTTTTTGTTCTTTTTTTTGTCATTTATTAGGTACCACTGGCACCAGTGACTTAATCGTCATACAAAGATAATTATTGGAGGAGTTGATAGCTGCAGCCTCGAATGGCGAAGGTAGTTGAAACAACTAGAGACATATTAGATATTTTGTTGCACATCAAGGTGTAGGATTGGCCGCCTGGAAGGAGTAAATTGCAATGTGTTCGGTTTGTTGACACAGGTATCTATAATGTTTGGCAGTGATTGACTGTTGACGGTTGATGGAAAATCCTATCGATTCCAATTATGATAATTAAGTGTCAATTGATTTAAGCGGGGAGCGGGGTTGGGAGTAAGTGTGAATTATTTTGCCTCTTCCTAGCATGTTGAAAATACCCTCAAGAGCAGTTCGGAATTGACTGCGTATCGCTTGCGTTTACTGTTCACCAACGGTGTTCACGTGAAAAACCATGGACAGGCAGTTACGAAAAGAAATGGCTTCGAGCTTCAAATGCCGAAAACGAGGCCTTCCTCTTTCTTCGAGGTGCCCCTAAGATTGCCCGGAAAATAAGTGAAGCAAACTGGTCGACCGCTTTACAAGTCCTGCATATTCATAGGGACGGATTCGTACCATTTTCTGTTTCCTCCGTTTGATAAAGTATTAATCCGCAGTGCAGATCAGCATACTACTTTGTAACTGTACCACGAAAAGTGCTTACGTCCGTGAACAATTAAAACATAACTTCCATCTGGTATTCTATTCATTTAAGTCATCTTAAAGTTTCTTTATAAGTTTTGATGAGATTTTAACTGATTGTTGTAGAATAGATTTTTACGCAAACGGCGCTCCGAGTAGATACCTTCATATGCCACCAAGTAGTAGATCTTTTGTAATGATATTTTGCTGTTTCTTTCCCATTTGTTTCCAGGTTCTTCACGACAACGTAAAAGCACGGCGCGAAGTAGAGCTTCATTGGCGTGCGAGCGGCTGCCGGAACATAGTCAACATAATCGATGTCTACGAAAATAGCTACAGCGGAAACCGGTGCTTACTGGTCGTTATGGAATGGTGAGAGAGAGCTAATTTAAAATTTTAATCGCTTTAACCTTTTTTTCTGCCCAGAAGAGTATCGATCTGAAAGTTACGCCTTAAAAAAAGGATTTTGGAAAACTTTGCGTTTGGTAAAATGTCAAAAGCAGTCATTCTTTTAAAAATATTGCTGATCCACTCTTTTTTTCTATTTCTGCGATAGCTGATTTGGGCTCCCGTAGGGTACCACTGTAAAAAAAATTATAGTATTCAAGAAAAAATGAGCATTGTTCTACATAAGGATTATTTATCGACTGAAATTAAATCGGATGAACAAGCGGTAAACATTGAAAGATGATTTAATAAAAAGTTGTCAAACAAACATGTATACCAAATATTATTATCGGATTATCTATTGTTTATAAAACAAAAAATTGTGTTTGTCTTGAGCTTGGTCAATCAGCGGTCAAAATCACGGAAAAATGAATAATAAAAAAACCTATTTGCGATGGGGTCAATCAGCGGACAAATTCACGAAAAAAAAAATGAAAACCTGTAGTTGTTTAAATAAGTTTAGAATTCGACGACACGGTAGCGATCATTCATTGAATGTTGGATTTCGTGCTATGTTTTGCAGTCGGAGTTATCCGTTTAAAGTTTAACTGAAAAGCGGTTAGCGTGTAGAAAACCGTCAGATTTTATACTGATTTGACAGATCGCACAAATTTAGCAGTTATCAGTGCGCAGTCTAAATTTTTGCGATGCGAATGGTATTATTCCCTATAATAGATTATTCACCGTACACAACTCCTTTTTTAACTTCTCATATACGATTTGTTATATTTTAACGACAACATAATTGAATTCGACCAGCATATAAAGTATCAAAGACGGATTTATCGCATCAAAAATCTTCGTCATGCCAAATTCGCTATGGAAAAATGTGTTTTCAATAATGTAGATTGTTTTTTGTTTTGTCTGGGATTTTAACGCTCGTAATTATTTCAATCTCAATGAATACTAAGAATAATAATATTTCATTCCGATGACTTCATGTTTTGTCCTCTCTTGCAAAATAATGATTTGAAGATTGATTCAAGAATTTACTTCTTTACTTTTTAATGAAATTAGTGAGTAAGAGTGAATTTTTTAACTGTGTTTACTGCTCCGGCTAGCCTACCGCACGGAAGGCTACCGTCGCGCGATTAGAAATTTTCCCAGTAACCGCAATATCAATATCTATGTATATCATTGCTTGTCAATTATGATCACCATTGGTGTCCCAAAACTTGGTTGGATTTTCGGTTACAATTTTGACCCAAATTATTTAGATCAACTACTCCATTCTTCTCTGTAAACTTCTAAACTTTAAATCTAGAAATCTATAATTCTTCAAGCTAAATTCATAATGTGATTTTTCCTAAAAAAAGTATATTTTTATATCTCGATTATTTTTAAACATTCAGAGTGGAAATTACATCTTTTCTTTTTTTATATTACCTAGGTTAAGACTTTTACATTGAGGTACATGTTTTTTTTTTCAAATAATTGTTTCAGGTTTTTTCCATATTTTTTTTCTGAATAACTGTATTTCTACAAACATCCAATGAAGCTTCAATGACCTAAAATGAAAAAAAAAAAACCAAAAAAGAGAAAAATATGAAGATAAAGAATGTTAGAAAAGACAAAAAAGACGAAAAATACAAAACACACAAAAAGACAAAAATCACAAAAAGAAAAAACAGACGAAAAATATAAAACACACAAAAAAGACAAAAAGACGAAGAACAAAAAAGACGAAAACTACAAAAAAGACAAAAAAGACAAAAAAGACTAAAAAGACTAAAAAGACTAAAAAGACTAAAAAGACTAAAAAGACTAAAAAGACTAAAAAGACTAAAAAGACTAAAAAGACTAAAAAGACTAAAAAGACTAAAAAGACTAAAAAGACTAAAAAGACTAAAAAGACTAAAAAGACTAAAAAGACTAAAAAGACTAAAAAGACTAAAAAGACTAAAAAGACTAAAAAGACTAAAAAGACTAAAAAGACTAAAAAGACTAAAAAGACTAAAACGACTAAAAAGACTAAAAAGACTAAAAAGGCTAAAAAGACTAAAAAGACTAAAAAGACTAAAAAGACTAAAAAGACTAAAAAGACTAAAAAGACTAAAAAGACTAAAAAGACTAAAAAGACTAAAAAGACTAAAAAGACTAAAAAGACTAAAAAGACTAAAAAGACTAAAAAGACTAAAAAGACTAAAAAGACTAAAAAGACTAAAAAGACTAAAAAGACTAAAAAGACTAAAAAGACTAAAAAGACTAAAAAGACTAAAAAGACTAAAAAGACTAAAAAGACTAAAAAGACTAAAAAGACTAAAAAGACTAAAAAGACTAAAAAGACTAAAAAGACTAAAAAGACTAAAAAGACTAAAAAGACTAAAAAGACTAAAAAGACTAAAAAGACTAAAAAGACTAAAAAGACTAAAAAGACTAAAAAGACTAAAAAGACTAAAAAGGCTAAAAAGACTAAAAAGACTAAAAAGACTAAAAAGACTAAAAAGACTAAAAAGACTAAAAAGACTAAAAAGACTAAAAAGACTAAAAAGACTAAAAAGACTAAAAAGACTAAAAAGACTAAAAAGACTAAAAAGACTAAAAAGACTAAAAAGACTAAAAAGACTAAAAAGACTAAAAAGACTAAAAAAACTAAAAAGACTAAAAAGACTAAAAAGACTGAAAAGACTAAAAAGACTAAAAAGACTAAAAAGACTAAAAAGACTAAAAAGACTAAAAAAACTAAAAAGACTAAGAAGACTAAAAAGACTAAAAAGACTAAAAAGACTAAAAAGACTAAAAAGACTAAGAAGACTAAAAAGATTAAAAAGACTAAAAAGACTAAAAAGACTAAAAAGACTAAAAAGACTAAAAAGACTAAAAAGACTAAAAAGACTAAAAAGACTAAAAAGACTAAAAAGACTAAAAAGACTAAAAAGACTAAAAAGACTAAAAAGACTGACTAAAAAGACTAAAAAGACTAAAAAGACTAAAAAGACTAAAAAGGCTAAAAAGACTAAAAAGACTAAAAAGACTAAAAAGACTAAAAAGACTAAAAAGACTAAAAAGACTAAAAAGACTAAAAAGACCAAAAAGACTAAAAAGACTAAAAAGACTAAAAAGACTAAAAAGACTAAAAAGACTAAAAAGACTAAAAAGACTAAAAAGACTAAAAAGACTAAAAAGACTAAAAAGACTAAAAAGACTAAAAAGACTAAAAAGACTAAAAAGACTAAAAAGACTAAAAAGACTAAAAAGACTAAAAAGACTAAAAAGACTAAAAAGACTAAAAAAACTAAAAAGACTAAAAAGACTAAAAAGACTAAAAAGACTAAAAAGACTAAAAAGACTAAAAAGACTAAAAAAGACTAAGAAGACTAAAAAGACTAAAAAGACTAAAAAGACTAAAAAGACTAAAAAGACTAAAAAGACTAAAAAGACTAAAAAGACTAAAAAGACTAAAAAGACTAAAAAGACTAAAAAGACTAAAAAGACTAAAAAGACTAAAAAGACTAAAAAGACTAAAAAGACTAAAAAGACTAAAAAGACTAAAAAGACTAAAAAGACTAAAAAGACTAAAAAGACTAAAAAGACTAAAAAGACTAAAAAGACTAAAAAGACTAAAAAGACTAAAAAGACTAAAAAGACTAAAAAGACTAAAAAGACTAAAAAGACTAAAAAGACTAAAAAGACTAAAAAGACTAAAAAGACTAAAAAGACTAAAAAGACTAAAAAGACTAAAAAGACTAAAAAGACTAAAAAGACTAAAAAGACTAAAAAGACTAAAAAGACTAAAAAGACTAAAAAGACTAAAAAGACTAAAAAGACTAAAAAGACTAAAAAGACTAAAAAGACTAAAAAGACTAAAAAGACTAAAAAGACTAAAAAGACTAAAAAGACTAAAAAGACTAAAAAGACTAAAAAGACTAAAAAGACTAAAAAGACTAAAAAGACTAAAAAGACTAAAAAGACTAAAAAGACTAAAAAGACTAAAAAGACTAAAAAGACTAAAAAGACTAAAAAGACTAAAAAGACTAAAAAGACTAAAAAGACTAAAAAGACTAAAAAGACTAAAAAGACTAAAAAGACTAAAAAGACTAAAAAGACTAAAAAGACTAAAAAGGCTAAAAAGACTAAAAAGACTAAAAAGACTAAAAAGACTAAAAAGACTAAAAAGACTAAAAAGACTAAAAAGACTAAAAAGACTAAAAAGACTAAAAAGACTAAAAAGACTAAGAAGACTAAAAAGACTAAAAAGACTAAAATGACTAAAAAAGACTAAAAAGACTAAAAAGACTAAAAAGACTAAAAAGACCAAAAAGACTAAAGAGACTAAAAAAACTAAAAAGACTAAAAAGACTAAAAAGTTTTAAAAGACTAAAAAGACTAAAAGGACTAAAAAAGACTTAAAAGCCTAAAAAGACTAAAAGGAAAAAAAAGACTAAAAAGACTAAAAAGACTAAAAAGACTTAAACGACTAAAAAGACTAAAAAGACTAAAAAGACTAAAAAGACTAAAAAGGCTAAGAAGACTAAAAAGATTAAAAAGACTAAAAAGACTAAAAAGACTAAAAAGACTAAAAAGACTAAAAAGACTAAAAAGACTAAAAAGACTAAAAAGACTAAAAAGACTAAAAAGACTAAAAAGACTAAAAAGACTAAAAAGACTAAAAAGACTAAAAAGACTAAAAAGACTAAAAAGACTAAAAAGACTAAAAAGACTAAAAAGACTAAAAAGGCTAAAAAGACTAAAAAGACTAAAAAGACTAAAAAGACTAAAAAGACTAAAAAGACTAAAAAGACTAAAAAGACTAAAAAGACTAAAAAGACTAAAAAGACTAAAAAGACTAAAAAGACTAAAAAGACTAAAAAGACTAAAAAGACTAAAAAGACTAAAAAGACTAAAAAGACTAAAAAGACTAAAAAGACTAAAAAGACTAAAAAGACTAAAAAGACTAAAAAGACTAAAAAGACTAAAAAGACTAAAAAGACTAAAAAGACTAAAAAGACTACAAAGACTAAAAAGACTAAAAAGACTAAAAAGACTAAAAAGACTAAAAAGACTAAAAAGACTAAAAAGACTAAAAAGACTAAAAAGACTAAAAAGACTAAAAAGAATAAAAAGACTAAAAAGACTAAAAAGACTAAAAATACTAAAAAGACTAAAAAGACTAAAAAGACTAAAAAGACTAAAAAGACTAAAAAGACTAAAAAGACTAAAAAGACTAAAAAGACTAAAAAGACTAAAAAGACTAAAAAGACTAAAAAGACTAAAAAGACTAAAAAGCCTAAAAAGACTAAAAAGACTAAAAAGACTAAAAAGACTAAAAAGACTAAAAAGACTAAAAAGACTAAAAAGACTAAAAAGACTAAAAAGACTAAAAAGACTAAAAAGACTAAAAAGACTAAAAAGACTAAAAAGACTAAAAAGACTAAAAAGACTAAAAAGACTAAAAAGACTAAAAAGACTAAAAAGACTAAAAAGACTAAAAAGACTAAAAAGACTAAAAGACTAAAAAGACTAAAAGACTCAAAAGACTAAAAAGACTAAAAAGACTAAAAAGACAAAAAAGACAAAAAAGTCTAAAAAAACAAAAAAGACAAAAAAAAACAAAAAAGACAAAAAAGACAAAAAAGACAAAAAAGACAAAAAAGACAAAAAAGACAAAAAAGCCAAAAAAGACAAAAAAGACAAAAAAGACAAAAAAGACAAAAAAGACAAAAAAGACAAAAAAGACAAAAAAGACAAAAAAGACAAAAAGACAAAAAAGACAAAAAAGACAAAAAAGACAAAAAAGACAAAAAGACAAAAAAGACAAAAAGACAAAAAAGACAAAAACAAAAAGACAAAAAAGACAAAAAGACAAAAGACAAAAAAGACAAAAAAGACAAAAAAGACAAAAAAGACAAAAAAGACAAAAAAGACAAAAAAGACAAAAAAGACAAAAAGACAAAAAGACAAAAAAGACAAAAAGACAAAAAAGACAAAAAGACAAAAAAGACAAAAAAGACAAAAAAGACAAAAAAGACAAAAAAGACAAAAAGACAAAAAGACAAAAAAGACAAAAAAGACAAAAAAGACAAAAAAGACAAAAAAGACAAAAAGACAAAAAAGACAAAAAAGACAAAAAAGACAAAAAAGACAAAAAAGACAAAAAGACAAAAAAGACAAAAAAGACAAAAAGACAAAAAAGACTAAAAAGACTAAAAGAAAAAAGACTAAAAAGACTAAAAAGACTAAAAAGACTAAAAAGACTAAAAAGACTAAAAAGACTAAAAAGACTAAAAAGACTAAAAAGACTAAAAAGACTAAAAAGACTAAAAAGACTAAAAAGACTAAAAAGACTAAAAAGACTAAAAAGACTAAAAGACTAAAAAGACTAAAAAGACTAAAAAGACTAAAAAGACTAAAAAGACTAAAAAGACTAAAAAGACTAAAAAGACTAAAAAGACTAAAAAGACTAAAAAGACTAAAAAGACTAAAAAGACTAAAAAGACTAAAAAGACTAAAAGACTAAAAAGACTAAAAGACTAAAAAGACTAAAAAGACTAAAAAGACTAAAAAGACTAAAAAGACTAAAAAGACTAAAAAGACTAAAAAGACTAAAAAGACTAAAAAGACTAAAAAGACTAAAAAGACTAAAAAGACTAAAAAGACTAAAAAGACTAAAAAGACTAAAAAGACTAAAAGACTAAAAAGACTAAAAGACTAAAAAGACTAAAAAGACTAAAAAGACTAAAAAGACTAAAAGACTAAAAAGACTAAAAAGACTAAAAAGACTAAAAAGACTAAAAAGACTAAAAAGACTAAAAAGACTAAAAGACTAAAAAGACTAAAAAGACTAAAAAGACTAAAAAGACTAAAAGACTAAAAGACTAAAAAGACTAAAAAGACTAAAAAGACTAAAAAACTAAAAAGACTAAGAAGACTAAAAAGACTAAAAAGACTAAAAAGACTAAAAAGACTAAGAAGACTAAAAGATTAAAAAGACTAAAAAGACTAAAAAGACTAAAAAGACTAAAAAGACTAAAAAGACTAAAAAGACTAAAAAGACTAAAAAGACTAAAAGACTAAAAAGACTAAAAGACTAAAAAGACTAAAAAGACTAAAAAGACTAAAAAGACTAAAAAGACTAAAAAGACTGACTAAAAGACTAAAAAGACTAAAAAGACTAAAAAGACTAAAAAGACTAAAAAGGCTAAAAAGACTAAAAAGACTAAAAAGACTAAAAAGACTAAAAAGACTAAAAAGACTAAAAAGACTAAAAAGACCAAAAAGACTAAAAAGACTAAAAAGACTAAAAAGACTAAAAAGACTAAAAAGACTAAAAAGACTAAAAAGACTAAAAAGACTAAAAAGACTAAAAAGACTAAAAAGACTAAAAAGACTAAAAAGACTAAAAAGACTAAAAAGACTAAAAAGACTAAAAAGACTAAAAAGACTAAAAAGACTAAAAAGACTAAAAAGACTAAAAGACTAAAAAGACTAAAAAAACTAAAAAGACTAAAAAGACTAAAAAGACTAAAAAGACTAAAAAGACTAAAAAGACTAAAAAGACTAAAAGACTAAAAAAGACTAAGAAGACTAAAAAGACTAAAAAGACTAAAAAGACTAAAAAGACTAAAAAGACTAAAAAGACTAAAAAGACTAAAAAGACTAAAAAGACTAAAAAGACTAAAAAGACTAAAAAGACTAAAAAGACTAAAAAGACTAAAAAGACTAAAAAGACTAAAAAGACTAAAAAGACTAAAAGACTAAAAAGACTAAAAAGACTAAAAAGACTAAAAAGACTAAAAAGACTAAAAGACTAAAAAGACTAAAAAGACTAAAAAGACTAAAAAGACTAAAAAGACTAAAAAGACTAAAAAGACTAAAAAGACTAAAAAGACTAAAAAGACTAAAAAGACTAAAAAGACTAAAAAGACTAAAAAGACTAAAAAGACTAAAAAGACTAAAAAGACTAAAAAGACTAAAAAGACTAAAAAGACTAAAAAGACTAAAAAGACTAAAAAGACTAAAAAGACTAAAAAGACTAAAAAGACTAAAAAGACTAAAAAGACTAAAAAGACTAAAAAGACTAAAAAGACTAAAAAGACTAAAAAGACTAAAAAGACTAAAAAGACTAAAAAGACTAAAAAGACTAAAAAGACTAAAAAGACTAAAAAGACTAAAAAGACTAAAAAGACTAAAAAGACTAAAAAGACTAAAAAGACTAAAAAGACTAAAAAGACTAAAAAGACTAAAAAGACTAAAAAGACTAAAAAGACTAAAAAGACTAAAAAGACTAAAAAGACTAAAAAGACTAAAAAGACTAAAAAGACTAAAAAGACTAAAAAGACTAAAAAGGCTAAAAAGACTAAAAAGACTAAAAAGACTAAAAAGACTAAAAAGACTAAAAAGACTAAAAAGACTAAAAAGACTAAAAAGACTAAGAAGACTAAAAAGACTAAAAAGACTAAAAAGACTAAAATGACTAAAAAAGACTAAAAAGACTAAAAAGACTAAAAAGACTAAAAAGACCAAAAAGACTAAAGAGACTAAAAAAACTAAAAAGACTAAAAAGACTAAAAAGTTTTAAAAGACTAAAAAGACTAAAAGGACTAAAAAAGACTTAAAAGCCTAAAAAGACTAAAAGGAAAAAAAAGACTAAAAAGACTAAAAAGACTAAAAAGACTTAAACGACTAAAAAGACTAAAAAGACTAAAAAGACTAAAAAGACTAAAAAGGCTAAGAAGACTAAAAAGATTAAAAAGACTAAAAAGACTAAAAAGACTAAAAAGACTAAAAAGACTAAAAAGACTAAAAAGACTAAAAAGACTAAAAAGACTAAAAAGACTAAAAAGACTAAAAAGACTAAAAAGACTAAAAAGACTAAAAAGACTAAAAAGACTAAAAAGACTAAAAAGACTAAAAAGACTAAAAAGACTAAAAGACTAAAAAGGCTAAAAAGACTAAAAAGACTAAAAAGACTAAAAAGACTAAAAAGACTAAAAAGACTAAAAAGACTAAAAAGACTAAAAAGACTAAAAAGACTAAAAAGACTAAAAAGACTAAAAAGACTAAAAAGACTAAAAAGACTAAAAAGACTAAAAAGACTAAAAAGACTAAAAAGACTAAAAAGACTAAAAAGACTAAAAAGACTAAAAAGACTAAAAAGACTAAAAAGACTAAAAAGACTAAAAAGACTAAAAAGACTAAAAAGACTACAAAGACTAAAAAGACTAAAAAGACTAAAAAGACTAAAAAGACTAAAAAGACTAAAAAGACTAAAAAGACTAAAAAGACTAAAAAGACTAAAAAGACTAAAAAGAATAAAAAGACTAAAAAGACTAAAAAGACTAAAAATACTAAAAAGACTAAAAAGACTAAAAAGACTAAAAAGACTAAAAAGACTAAAAAGACTAAAAAGACTAAAAAGACTAAAAAGACTAAAAAGACTAAAAAGACTAAAAAGACTAAAAAGACTAAAAAGACTAAAAAGACTAAAAAGCCTAAAAAGACTAAAAAGACTAAAAAGACTAAAAAGACTAAAAAGACTAAAAAGACTAAAAAGACTAAAAAGACTAAAAAGACTAAAAAGACTAAAAAGACTAAAAAGACTAAAAAGACTAAAAAGACTAAAAAGACTAAAAAGACTAAAAAGACTAAAAAGACTAAAAAGACTAAAAAGACTAAAAAGACTAAAAAGACTAAAAAGACTAAAAAGACTAAAAAGACTAAAAAGACTAAAAAGACTAAAAAGACTTAAAAGACTAAAAAGACTAAAAAGACTCAAAAGACTAAAAAGACTAAAAAGACTAAAAAGACAAAAAAGACAAAAAAGTCTAAAAAAACAAAAAAGACAAAAAAAAACAAAAAAGACAAAAAAGACAAAAAAGACAAAAAAGACAAAAAAGACAAAAAAGACAAAAAAGACAAAAAAGACAAAAAAGACAAAAAAGACAAAAAAGCCAAAAAAGACAAAAAAGACAAAAAAGACAAAAAAGACAAAAAAGACAAAAAAGACAAAAAAGACAAAAAAGACAAAAAAGACAAAAAAGACAAAAAAGACAAAAAAGACAAAAAAGACAAAAAAGACAAAAAAGACAAAAAAGACAAAAAAGACAAAAAAGACAAAAAAGACAAAAAAGACAAAAAAGACAAAAAAGACAAAAAAGACAAAAAAGACAAAAAAGACAAAAAAGACAAAAAAGACAAAAAAGACAAAAAAGACAAAAAAGACAAAAAAGACAAAAAAGACAAAAAAGACAAAAAAGACAAAAAAGACAAAAAAGACAAAAAAGACAAAAAAGACAAAAAAGACAAAAAAGACAAAAAAGACAAAAAAGACTAAAAAGACTAAAAAGACAAAAAAGACTAAAAAGACTAAAAAGACTAAAAAGACTAAAAAGACTAAAAAGACTAAAAAGACTAAAAAGACTAAAAAGACTAAAAAGACTAAAAAGACTAAAAAGACTAAAAAGACTAAAAAGACTAAAAAGACTAAAAAGACTAAAAAGACTAAAAAGACTCAAAAGACTCAAAAGACTCAAAAGACTAAAAAGACTAAAAAGACTAAAAAGACAAAAAAGACAAAAAAGTCTAAAAAAACAAAAAAGACAAAAAAAAAAACAAAAAAGACAAAAAAGACAAAAAAGACAAAAAAGACAAAAAAGACAAAAAAGACAAAAAAGACAAAAAAGACAAAAAAGACAAAAAAGACAAAAAAGACAAAAAAGACAAAAAAGACAAAAAAGACAAAAAAGACAAAAAAGACAAAAAAGACAAAAAAGACAAAAAAGACAAAAAAGACAAAAAAGACAAAAAAGACAAAAAAGACAAAAAAGACAAAAAAGACAAAAAAGACAAAACAGACAAAAAAGACAAAAAAGACAAAAAAGACAAAAAAGACAAAAAAGACAAAAAAGACAAAAAAGACAAAAAAGACAAAAAAGACAAAAAAGACAAAAAAGACAAAAAAGACAAAAAAGACAAAAAAGACAAAAAAGACAAAAAAGACAAAAAAGACAAAAAAGACAAAAAAGACAAAAAAGACAAAAAAGACAAAAAAGACAAAAAAGACAAAAAAGACAAAAAAGACAAAAAAGACAAAAAAGACAAAAAAGACAAAAAAGACAAAAAAGACAAAAAAGACAAAAAAGACAAAAAAGACAAAAAAGACAAAAAAGACAAAAAAGACAAAAAAGACAAAAAAGACAAAAAAGACAAAAAAGACAATAAAGACAAAAAAGACAATAAAGACAATAAAGACAATAAAGACAATAAAGACAAAAAAGACAATAAAGACAATAAAGACAATAAAGACAATAAAGACAATAAAGACAATAAAGACAATAAAGACAATAAAGACAATAAAGACAATAAAGACAATAAAGACAATAAAGACAATAAAGACAATAAAGACAATAAAGACAATAAAGACAATAAAGACAATAAAGACAATAAAGACAATAAAGACAATAAAGACAATAAAGACAATAAAGACAATAAAGACAATAAAGACAAAAAAGACAAAAAAGACAAAAAAGACAAAAAAGACAAAAAAGACAAAAAAGACAAAAAAGACAAAAAAGACAAAACAGACAAAAAAGACAAAAAAGACAAAAAAGACAAAAAAGACAAAAAAGACAAAACAGACAAAAAAGACAAAAAAGACAAAAAAGACAAAAAAGACAAAAAAGACAAAAAAGACAAAAAAGACAAAAAAGACAAAAAAGACAAAAAAGACAAAAAAGACAAAAAAGACAAAAAAGACAAAAAAGACAAAAAAGACAAAAAAGACAAAAAAGACAAAAAAGACAAAAAAGACAAAAAAGACAAAAAAGACAAAAAAGACTAAAAAGACAAAAAAGACAAAAAAGACAAAAAAGACAAAAAAGACAAAAAAGACAAAAAAGACAAAAAAGACAAAAAAGACAAAAAAGACAAAAAAGACAAAAAAGACAAAAAAGACAAAAAAGACAAAAAAGACAAAAAAGACAAAAAAGACAAAAAGACAAAAAAGACAAAAAAGACAAAAAAGACAAAAAAGACAAAAAAGACAAAAAAGACAAAAAAGACAAAAAAGACAAAAAAGACAAAAAAGACAAAAAAGACAAAAAAGACAAAAAAGACAAAAAAGACAAAAAAGACAAAAAAGACAAAAAAGACAAAAAAGACAAAAAAGACAAAAAAGACAAAAAAGACAAAAAAGACAAAAAAGACAAAAAAGACAAAAAAGACAAAAAAGACAAAAAAGACAAAAAAGACAAAAAAGACAAAAAAGACAAAAAAGACAAAAAAGACAAAAAAGACAAAAAAGACAAAAAAGACAAAAAAGACAAAAAAGACAAAAAAGACAAAAAAGACAAAAAAGACAAAAAAGACAAAAAAGACAAAAAAGACAAAAAAGACAAAAAAGACAAAAAAGACAAAAAAGACAAAAAAGACAAAAAAGACAAAAAAGACAAAAAAGACAAAAAAGACAAAAAAGACAAAAAAGACAAAAAAGACAAAAAAGACAAAAAAGACAAAAAAGACAAAAAAGACAAAAAAGACAAAAAAGACAAAAAAGACAATAAAGACAATAAAGACAAAAAAGACAAAAAAGACAAAAAAGACAATAAAGACAATAAAGACAATAAAGACAATAAAGACAATAAAGACAATAAAGACAATAAAGACAATAAAGACAATAAAGACAATAAAGACAATAAAGACAATAAAGACAATAAAGACAATAAAGACAATAAAGACAATAAAGACAATAAAGACAATAAAGACAATAAAGACAATAAAGACAATAAAGACAATAAAGACAATAAAGACAATAAAGACAATAAAGACAATAAAGACAATAAAGACAATAAAGACAATAAAGACAATAAAGACAATAAAGACAATAAAGACAATAAAGACAATAAAGACAATAAAGACAATAAAGACAATAAAGACAATAAAGACAATAAAGACAATAAAGACAATAAAGACAATAAAGACAATAAAGACAATAAAGACAATAAAGACAATAAAGACAATAAAGACAATAAAGACAATAAAGACAATAAAGACAATAAAGACAATAAAGACAATAAAGACAATAAAGACAATAAAGACAAAAAAGACAAAAAAGACGAAAAAGACAAAAAAGAAGACAAAAACACAAAAAAGACGAAAAAGACCAAAAAATTAAAAAGACTTATAAAATTAAAACGGCTTAAAAGACTCAAAAGACTAAAACGACTGAAAATTCTGATAAGACAAAAATGACAAAATAGTCAAAACTTACAAAATTATCATAATGACTAAAGTGACGGACGGATAAGATTCTAGGTTTAAGAAAATAAAAAAAGGAACTAACATGATCTATAATGAAAAATAAAAGGGACAAAAAAGTAAGAAAAAAGGCCCAACTTCAAAAAAAATTTAAATGCTTGGAAACAAAAAGTGATGACTGTTCATATTTTTTTTTCACCCATTTTATTCCACAATCTTCGAGAATCGTTAGAATTTTGTTCATAGTTTTGCTGCATTTCTACAGTGTTCTTCGAAATCTGAATTACGTTTTTTGGATTAATTTCAGCATGGAAGGAGGAGAACTTTTTCAGCGAATCCAAGACCGTCAGGACGGGCCCTTCACCGAAAGAGGTTGGTAGCATAGTTTGACTGAATTATCTATTCAATATATATTTTTTTGTCTGAATTTATCAACCCCATAAACCATTACAAATGCACTCTCAAATGGTCTCATCATTCTACTATATCTTTTCATTTGTATTTTTCTAACCGATTGTTAACAATCTCACATCAAAATATTAGATAATCTATTCAAAAAAAAAAAAATAAAATTAAGGAGTTTGATTTCAATGATGTTTGTTTCAAAATTTCGACAAAAACAAAAGGTGAATGAAGGCACTTGTGCCGTTATGAAAAATCGATTTCGAAATTTTATTCCAGTAAGTGGACATTAGACGATGAGTTTGAATAACATGTTTCAATATTCATGGAATTCAACAATCAAAAAGTTTTTTTTTGCAAGGATTTTCATCCGTTTGGATGATTCATCCCGAAAATCAAAAAGCTAACTGTAAAGTTCCTGTTAACAACAGCTTACAGTTCGTATTTAATGCCTCAATTCTATTAATCGTGTTGAATCTATTCTGTGTATTCTTGAAAACCTTGTAGTTAGATACTTCAGGTGTAATTTTCATACCGTCTTGAATTTCACTTCAATAGACATTTGAAGGTTAAAAATAGAAAAAGAACTTTGGAACAATGAACGGAATATTTCAACTATTTCTGTTAGTGCTTTCATTTCATGCATGCGCTGATGATGGTACAGGCTTTTGAGAGCTCATAAAATGGTATGATTAATGATGTGGTTGTGTACTGTTTTGCTCCTTTCCGATGTTTGCAAGGCCTATAACCTGAGGCCGCTTCACGTAAAAATAAAAGAAAATAAATAGCTGTTACCGCCCTGGCACACCAAATAAATACCAAAACCAGAATGAGCCGGTGTATTGTATTTTTGTACCGCGCTCCAGTTGCAGGAGGAGATCAGGAAATATATTTACTGTTTGTTTCCAACTACCGAATCTCTCAACACATTTCTTCACCCACTTTGTATCATCGATACAATTGCGATTTATGTGTAGTTTAGCATATTTACTGACCGGTGTTTTTACTTCCTTTACGAATCGAGCAAATATACCTACCTACCTATATTCGATGTGCACTGATTGATTCATTTTCTTTCCATATTTTTCTCTCTCTTTCTCTCTTTTTTTTTTGTATTCGTTTTCCTATCTACATTTTATGTATGTATCACAAAAATCTGTATCCCGTATCGAATTGATGTTGGAATGTTCGACCTGTCCTCAATCCACCAAATGAACAGAGGCCGCCCAGATCATGCATGAGATCTGCGTCGCCGTCAAATACTTGCACGATTCCAACATTGCACACCGGGACCTTAAACCGGAGAATCTGCTGTACACATCACCGGCCCCGAATGCTTTACTCAAACTGACCGACTTTGGGTTCGCCAAGGAAACCTTCGTCAAGGATACGCTCCAGACGCCGTGCTACACACCGTACTACGTGGCCCCGGAAGTGCTCGGACCGGAAAAGTATGACAAGAGCTGTGATATCTGGTCGCTGGGAGTCATCATGTACATACTGTGAGTATTCGTTATGTGAGATTATTAATAGGTTAATTGAACAGAGATTGCTTTTTCAAAAATGAGGAAATCGAACCGGGGTTTTTTAAAAACATGACTCATAGAGATCGAAACCTCGAGAGCAATCAAACTGTACATTACAGGGTTGCTAGCGACCCGGGAATACCGGGAGAAACTTTGGAATTTCATTCCTTCATCGGGAACCCGGGAATTTTAGCACACGACCGGGAAAAGGATCATGTTATGAATTTTTTTTTTAAATTTTAATAATATTTTCAAATGAATTTTTTACAGCTGATTTTTTTTTCGCTGAATTTTCTTAGAGCAATATTTAAAAACAAATTGTTACATTTTTCTTTTTAGAAGATTCATACAGTAGAATTTTAATGGTTTAAATATCTTCATGAATCTTGCGCTTCAATGTCCACCCACGCTTTATCCACCCATATCGACTGCTCTCTATTCATTTGAAGAAGACAACCTCTGAAAAATTACATCGTAATTACACGTATTTCATCCCTTTAAAAATAGAGACATGTTTGAGGATTAGTTTAAATTTAGTTTAAATTGATTAGATTAACTTGTCATGTGTGGTTTTTCAATACAACAAAGTAAATTAGAATGATAAAGTTTCAAATCTTAGTTCATGAGTTTTATGACGCATAATTTCTAAGAAACTTCCGAGATTACACACAAATATGTTATCTAAGAACTCACAGAACTTTGCGAAATGCAAAAAAAAATACTTTTCATAATCATTTCATTCATAAAAGTTTAAATTGCAGGCTTGTGAATAAATTGACTCGTACCAAGTTCGGCTTAACATAATTTCAGGCTCATTTCTCCCTTAAAACTTCATGCAAATACTATGGGAAATTTTCAATTTTCTCGGCGTAGTGGCTGTTTTATAAGTGAAATATCTAGTGTAGCGGTAAACTGGTGAGTAAATGCATAATGAAATGTGTGAATCGGGTGCGCCATCGGTCAAACCAGCGCGCTGCTGCTTTTCAGCTTTCTGTTGCCGATCAGCTGGAGGGGAAATTTGTCTCATTCGTCCTTTGATTTGTTCAACTTGCACTTACGCCCAAACGTTTCTGAGGCAGTTGCCGGTAAATTTTCAATTTTCTCGGCATAGTGAATGTTAACTTAGTGAGTGGTCGAGTGTAGCGGTAAATTTATTAGTGAATGCGTAATAAAAGTGTGAATCGGGAGATTGGGTGACTAACAGCAGCAGGCTGCTGCCGCTCAGCCTGATGCAGTTAGTTGTTAGGTTTGCTGCTACTGCTGCTGTTCGGTTTCTTTTCCTTGCTGCATTATTTTACAGCGTTCGAAAGCCTGCTTGAGTATCGATTTAAGAACGCTTGAAAACAAGAATCTGAAATAATATTCATTGCCAGGTTGATATTCTGATAACCTCTACCTGTATACACTTGTTTGCTCATGGAATCCATAGCGAATGTGCTAGGTTTTTCTTCCTCTGCACATTCGCCGTTTGGAAGAAGGGACGTAAGCAACATTGAAATTGGCAATCAAGGTTTTGTTTCATTCGTCATTTTGAAAGTCTTAAATTTTATATATTAAAAAGGTTAAAATTGATTGTTTTATCAATCACATAGGTAGATAATGTTATAATGAAGCTTTTTTAGTGAATATCTCAGTTTTTCAAATTTGGTTTCATTCGACGTAATGAAAGCTCACGCGAGATATATTGAATCAGCTTGCATTTTTTTATTTGTTGCGGTGTGCAATTCATTTACATAGCACATCAAATTTGTCAGCGTTGATTTTTTCTTTACAAATCCGTGCTGGTATTCGGTGAGTATTGGTTTAGCTGCTGAATATAGCCTTTCGTATATCAGAGACTCGAGGACTTTGGAAAAGCAGCACAATATTGATATGGGCCGGTAGCTCTCTACACGGTGAGAGTTTCCAGATTTAAGGATTGGAGATACTGAAGCAGTTTTCCAGTGGCTGGGAAAAGCACATTCAGAAATCGATCTGTTGAAAATGATACGTAGCGGTACGGCAAGAGATGCTGCGATTTTTGATACCAACGACGATGGAATCCCATCATTTCATATCATTTAACTCCCAATATTGGCATTTTGGGATTTGGGATTGATGCGACGCTTCCTACACGCATGTTTGTCGTTCTTCGAGTGTAGCTGAAATTAACCGTTTAATTTTATGTTCGATGACTCATTTTCTTACATTTTCTGATTTCTGAGAGAACGCGGGAATTGGAATATGTCTTCATTAAGACCGAATGATAATTCGGTATCGTTTTTTGAATAGCTTTTCCGTACTAATTACTTGAAAAAATTAATAAATATAACTGTGGGCCCTTTTACCACAGACTGGTGCTCTCATTTTGTTCATTCGCCAAATTGGAGCGCCCTTTTGAATTGCAGAATGACTGTTCTCCTTTTGGATTACTCATTAAAGAAGCAATATTCAAGCAAATTTCGGCTTGAAAGCGGGTCCAAATGATCACATTAACACATTAGCACATTCAACGATCTTATAAATGCTGATTTGTGCTTCTCCTCGTCCTGGAAAAACAAATTTCAAAAACTTCAATGCCCTTTTTCCATCTCGAAATAACTATTGGCCCTTTTGTTCGCGACGAAATTTTGAGGGGAAATGGGCGAATGAACTGTGAGATTACACACTCATAAAAAAAGCTATTCGCCTTATTGAAAAAATTAAATTTAACTTAACTAAAATAAGAAAAATTAAAAGGAGATCATATTTTCGGATGTAAAATAAAGAGCATTTATGTGATTATCTGGATTTGTTTAAAGTTGGCGCATTCGCCGTATTCAAAATTCGATACCGAATTGTTTGTTGGTAGCCGATAGTAAGGCCTCGTTTTCACAAAATTTCTAATTGAAGCATGCATAAATAAAATGTTGCGCACATTATAACAGTCGAGAAATCGAGCAGTTCGAGCTTTTGTCTGCCTTTGTCTCCCTAACCTAAATTCACATATGGTGGAAAGAGAAGCATCTTGTTTGGCAAGTTAGATGTTTGGCAGATTTGACAGCACATTTGAAAGCTCCAGCAGAGCCTTCAACTGTTATACAGACATCAAAAGTCTACATCTAGGGGCTTTTTCTATTGATGAGTGCAACAATTGCACTTAAATTCCTTTTTAAAAATCATTAAATATAGTGTTTTAAAAGTTCTATGAGTGTTAACATCAGCAACACTGGACGTCGTAACAACATCGAAAATTGTCGGCTCTCTGAAAAATGGTCTTCCATTTTATAACTGTTGCATGCGCCAATCCAACATCGAACCCATCGCTCCCCTATCAACTGCAACACTAAGTGTCAACATTCGTCAGATCCCTGACCTGACAGTTAGGGGCCGTTCACTAATTACTATCTAAACAGAAAGAGAAAGAGCTTGAGGACCAGTTAGAGTGGAATCATTACATTTTAGTTAAAACGTGGTCGAGTGATCTTCGAGTTATCGATAAGCAAGTTTAACAACGTATTACCGTATAGTACAGGAGGTATTCAGTGAAGATAACTAACGTATATGAACTGTAGATTTATGAATCTTTAATTTCTTAGATAATTGCGCGCGAACTGGTGCTAAGATACCGTATTCCGTCTTTCACAATTAGACCTCATATACTTTGATGGGTAAGAACGTGTCGAAGCCACGGTAATGACTAGCTTATAACTTTACTATTATCCCCCAGTTCTCGTCATTATTTATGGTGCACTACGGACAAACGTAGGATAATTGAACAAACATACTATAATCATTCTACGGTGAGGTCACTTGGCACTTTCCCTAATAGAAACCCTTTAACATAACCTCAAACTGTTACAGATACCTACATTCTGCACAAGTAAATTGAGTTCAAGACTCACTGCAGTTGTGTGACGGTTAATCACTGACTGTAAGTCAAATCAAATTGTAACAAACAAGCATATTTCTAAAGTCAAACCTATATTTTTAGGAATTTTATATTTTTTCGTAAAGGAGATAATAATAAAATTGGTTGATTAAACCGTCGTGCAACATTATATAAAATTCAGTCATGGCGAGCATCGAAGTCGGAAATGAGGAACAGCTACCGAAAGAGGATACGGTTATGCCCATGAGTATCGCAGCAAATAAGGATGAGGATGTTAACGCAAAACCGGAATCCACCCCAAATGTAAAGACGCTCGGAGCTAAACCCAGAAAACCCAGAGTTTCAAAAGCACCTACAAAGCCAAAATCGAAACGCAATCCACTCCGAACGGCCAGGAAGCGTGCAGATTTTCACTGTGGAAGTTGCGACGAACGGGACAGTAGCAGGATGGTAATGTGTGACCAGTGCGAGGTATGGTACCACTTTTCCTGCGTAGAGGTTACCTCCGGCGTGGCCAATCAGAGTACTTGGGAGTGCCCGCGATGTGAGACTACAATCAATCGACGAAAATCGATAAGGAATGAGCAAAGGACTCTAGTTCAGCGCCAAGAGCTCAAACTTAATCCAGATCTCGAGGTACAGTCTATAAGTAGTAGGAAAAGCTCCCGTAGCGAGTCTGTCAAGATTGCTGAGCTCCGTTTGCAAAAGCTTAAGGAACTTGCGGAACTAAAACAGCAATACATTGAACAAAAATTTACGATTCTGGAAGAGGCAGTCATGGAAGGAAGTGAGAACGATGTCGATAGTAAGATGGATAAGATGTCGGAAATTGAAGACTGGATAGGTAACATTAACTTGGAAGGAGAAGATCGTGGATTAGCCGTCGAAGACGACCGAATTGAAGAAGACAAACATAAACAAGCCAACAAAATTCCAAGTCGAAACAAAAGGGTTTCCGTACCACGTAATTTCAATCCGGAAAAGCGTTCAACTCCGTTAGCCAGACCTACCCAGCTACAACTACCAACACAACCAACCGACTGTGGAGAGAATGATATTTGCCTACTAAATAAGAGCCAATTAGCAGCACGACAAGCGCTGGCTAAGGATTTACCTGAGTTTGACGGCAGCTCTGAGGACTGGCCTCTTTTTATTTCGACCTTCAACTCGTCAACCCAGATGTGTGGGTTCACAAACGAAGAAAACATGCTCAGACTTCGCAAATGTCTCAGAGGTAGGGCATTTGAGGCAGTTAGGAGCCGTTTGCTTCATCCAGATCACGTTACGAGTGTGATGTCAACGCTGAAAATGGTCTTTGGGAGACCCGAAGCAATTATCAATGCAATGATATCTAAAATAAGAATGCACGCTCCGCCGATTCTCGAAAGGATGGAGTCCATCGTAAATTTCGCTTTAACAGTGGAAAATTTGCGTGCTAACATAGAAGCGTGTGGTGTACCAGATTTCGCCTACAATGCTACGTTGCGCTCTGAGTTAGTTAATAAACTCCCGCCACCCCTGCAGCTTCAATGGGCCAGAGATTCTAGAGCAATTATGAGCCCTTCATTGCTACACTTTAGTAGTTGGCTGTACACTATAGCGGAGGACGCGAGTGCAATTATGACGTCCAATCCTATCAGCAAGACCCGGCGAGATAAAAAAGAAAGCTATCTGCATTATCATGAGGAACAAAGTGAGAGAGATCCGTGTCCAGACAAAATCGTGGAGAGTGCGAGCTTAACTCATCAAGAAATTAAAAAAAAATCGTTCGAGCTCTGTCGCATATGCTCTGGGCGCTGCACCGCAGTAACCAAATGTGCAACTTTTTTAGCATTAGACTACGAAACTAGATGGGAGTTAGTAAAGGAACGCAGACTGTGTCGCAAGTGTCTCAACAGACACAATGGACCCTGCAGACAACGAAAACCGTGTGGGACAGGTGGATGCGACTACTTGCACCACCACTTGTTACATAAACCGGGAAATCCTGAGACGAGCTCGCCTACTACAGTAACTGAAGAACGAAGTTGTAACACTAATCAAAGCGGGAGAAATGGCGTCTTGTTTAGAATCATTCCAGTTATCCTCCAAAGTGCTACTAAAACGTTGCATACCTACGCCTTTATTGACGATGGATCCGAAATTACGTTAATGGAAGACGAAATCGTCAAGGAACTTGATCTTGAAGGACCTGTACAAAGTGTATGCCTGAAATGGACCAGCGGAACTACGCGAACAGAAAAATCGAGGAAGGTTAATCTGACTATTTCAGGAGCCGGCGGACAGATGAAAAAATATTCAATCTCTAACGTTAGAACTGTTAAGTCACTAGACATCAGGCCTCAAACCCTCGATATGTTAGAACTGGGTAAACGCTTTAAGCACCTGCAAAACGTTCCGATAACATCCTACGAAGATGCGTGTCCCAGGATTCTTATAGGCCTAGATAATGCCCAACTAGGAAATCCCTTGAAGAGCAGGGAAGGGAAACTTGAAGAACCGATAGCCGTGAAGACGCGTCTAGGGTGGACAGTTTATGGTCATTGCTCTGATGAATCCAGTACAGCTCCGTATATCAATTACCATTCTGTTAACCAATGTCCCTGCGACAAAAGTTGCGATCAAGACCTCCATGCTGCCATGAAAAATTTCTTCGCCGTTGAAAGCTTGGGTTTGAGTAAACCCACTTCTACCTTTATTTCGAGAGATGACCAAAGGGCAATTTCCTTGCTCGAAACGCACACCCATGCTAAGAATGGCCATTACGAAACTACACTTTTATGGAAATACGACAACTGTCGTCTGCCCGATAGTAAGCCTATGGCACTTAGCCGCTGGGAATGCTTGGAAAAGCGGCTAAGAAAAGATACGAATTTGGCTAAGGTACTGAACGATAAAATTAACGATTATGTCGATAAAGGCTATGCGCGCCGTCTTACCACTGAGGAACTAACAGAGAAGCATCAGAAAATTTGGTATCTACCAATTTTTCCAATCACCAACCCAAACAAACCTGGGAAAACGAGATTAGTCTGGGACGCCGCCGCAAAGGCGCACGGAATCTCACTAAATTCTCTGTTATTAAAGGGACCCGATCAATTAACCTCCCTTTTTGCTGTACTGTTGAAGTTTCGAGAATACAAGGTTGCGGTGTGCGGAGACATCCGTGAAATGTATCACCAGGTGTTGATACGAAAGGAAGATCAAAACTGCCAACGTTTTTTCTGGGGTAGAAACGAGGATACGAACTTACCTCATACATACATCATGCAAGTGATGACATTTGGAGCATGCTCGTCTCCATGTACAGCGCAATTTATAAAAAACCGAAATGCCGAGAAGTATATGCACCAATATCCAGCTGCAGCTAATGTCATAATCACCAACCACTACGTTGACGATATGCTGCTTAGCGTCGAAAGTGAATCGGAGGCAATCAAGTTGGCTGAAGAGGTTAGAACGATCCACCGTAAGGCGGGTTTCGAACTAAGGAACTTTCGATCGAACGAGAATTCTGTGTCCGACGCCTTGGAAGGACGATCAAAATCGAACGAGTCGAAAGAAATCGACATGGACGTGGGGAGAGAAGGAAGCACCGACAAAGTACTTGGTATGTGGTGGGACACGTCTACCGA
This sequence comes from Uranotaenia lowii, assembly GCF_029784155.1. Classification (NCBI taxonomy): domain Eukaryota; kingdom Metazoa; phylum Arthropoda; class Insecta; order Diptera; family Culicidae; genus Uranotaenia; species Uranotaenia lowii. The sequence continues at coordinate 413,732,942 of NC_073692.1, forward strand.
TTGTTTCACGTTTAAGTTGTCACCAAGAATGGATCCTGAAATTTTATCCGGCAAACGTATACCAACGAAACGGGAAGTTTTGCGAACCCTCATGCAAATATTCGACCCCTTGGGTTTGGTAGGCCACTTTCTTATGTTTCTCAAATGTTTGCTTCAGGAAATTTGGAGATCGTCGGTTGGATGGGACGATCCTATAGGAGATAACGAGTTTCAAAAATGGAAACGCTGGCTGGAAATTCTCCCAACCATGACTGAAGTCAAAATCCCTCGTTGCTACCGTGCGTTCGTGCCGATTACCACTCAAACCGACGTACAGCTTCACACCTTTGTTGATGCCAGCGAGAACGGCATGGCTGCTGTTGCTTATTTAAGATTCGAGAACAATGGAGTAGTAGAATGTGCGTTGGTGAGCTCAAAAACGAGAGTTTCGCCTCTTAAATTTCTTTCGATACCTCGATCTGAACTGCAGGCAAGCGTAATAGGAGCTAGACTCTCAAATGCTATAATGGGCTCATCCTCAATCAAAGTTAATAAGCGCTATTTCTGGACAGACTCTAAAACAGTGCTGTGTTGGCTATCGTCAGATCATCGGAAATATAGCCAATATGTTTCACATCGAGTTAGCGACATCTTAGAGTCCACCGAGCTGTCTGAATGGTGTTGGATCCCGTCCAAATTAAACGTAGCTGACGATGGCACTAAATGGAAAGTTTACCCGGATTTCAATAACAGCAGCAGATGGTTTCGAGGTCCTGATTTGCTGTCACGTCCGACAGCTGAATGGCCTTTGCCGGAAAAGGCAATTTTATCGACAGATATTGAGCTGCGACCCTTCGTCCTCAACCATCACGTCTTATCATCTGCCCTAATTACAGTGGAGAAGTGTTCTTACTGGCCTGTACTTCTTCGGAAAACGGCTTACGCTCTTCGATACATTTATAACCTGCAACGAACTGCAAAAGATCAACCAATTCTCGTCGGCCTACTTACTCGGGAGGACTTGCTCAAGGGGGAGCAATATCTATTTCGATTAGCCCAAGGTTCAGCATACGCAGAAGAAATCGAACTTCTCATCGACCAAAAATCCCATGGCTGGAAAAGCTGTATTCCGCGAAAAAGCCCGCTGTTCAAGCTTTGTGCATTTCTAGATGAAAATAGGGTGTTAAGAATACGTGGCCGTATATCTTTATGTGAGTTTGCTCAGCCAGACACAAAAAACCCTATTATTCTCCCGCGCAATCATCACATTACACGATTAATTGTTTCGAATATTCATTCCGCATATCATCACCAAAACCATGAAACCATAATTAATGAAATTCGCCAGCGATATTACATTCCGGGCCTACGATCATTATACAAAAATATTCGCAAAGACTGTCAGGTATGTAAAAACCAGCGCGTGAAACCTCAGGTTCCGTTGATGAGCGAATTACCACTGAGTCGATTATCAGCGTACACGCGTCCCTTTTCTTATATGGGTATCGACTACTTCGGACCGATGCTGGTAGTCAACGGTCGTAAACAAGAGAAAAGATGGGGCGTATTAGCCACCTGCCTTACTATAAGGGCTATACACTTGCAAGTGGTACATTCGTTAACGACCAGTTCATGTATAATGGCTATACGCAACATAATGAGTAGACGAGGAGTTCCTATCTGCATTTATAGTGATCGAGGCACTAACTTCACTGGCGCTGATAGGGAACTCAAATCCGTTCTTAAAGACGTAAACCAAAACAGATTAATGGAAGAATTTACTTCGCCAGACACTCAATGGAGCTTTAATCCACCAGCGTCCCCTCACATGGGAGGGGCGTGGGAAAGGCTCATCCGCTCAGTTAAGCAGAACATGGCAAAACTGAACCCTAACCATCGTCCAAACGACGAAATCCTCGAAAACATGTTGATAGAGATTGAAAATATAGTAAACTCACGACCACTTACACACGTGCCTGTTGAAGACAGTAATTCGTTGGTCCTGACGCCTAATCATTTTTTATTGGGGTCATCGAACGGTTTGAAACCATGGGTCCCTTTCGATGATAGTTCCTCTGCGGTGCGTAGATCCTGGCAGCTGTCACAGACGATGGCAAACGTATTTTGGAGACATTGGGTCCACGATTATCTTCCAACTTTGACCCGAAGATCGAAATGGTTCGACGACACCAAGCCTATCGAAGTCGATGACATTGCAGTCATTATAGATCCGAACCTACCACGCAACTGTTGGCCTAAAGGACGCATTATCGCCACAAACATTTCGCCCGACGGCCGCCGGAGATGGGCAACTATACAAACATCAACAGGAGTTTATAATAGACCAGTAGCGAAGCTTGCAATCTTGGACATCGGCGTGAGAGGAGTAGCGCCACCAGTTGGAAACTAGTGCACTCCGGGGGGGACTGTTGCATGCGCCAATCCAACATCGAACCCATCGCTCCCCTATCAACTGCAACACTAAGTGTCAACATTCGTCAGATCCCTGACCTGACAGTTAGGGGCCGTTCACTAATTACTATCTAAACAGAAAGAGAAAGAGCTTGAGGACCAGTTAGAGTGGAATCATTACATTTTAGTTAAAACGTGGTCGAGTGATCTTCGAGTTATCGATAAGCAAGTTTAACAACGTATTACCGTATAGTACAGGAGGTATTCAGTGAAGATAACTAACGTATATGAACTGTAGATTTATGAATCTTTAATTTCTTAGATAATTGCGCGCGAACTGGTGCTAAGATACCGTATTCCGTCTTTCACAATTAGACCTCATATACTTTGATGGGTAAGAACGTGTCGAAGCCACGGTAATGACTAGCTTATAACTTTACTATTATCCCCCAGTTCTCGTCATTATTTATGGTGCACTACGGACAAACGTAGGATAATTGAACAAACATACTATAATCATTCTACGGTGAGGTCACTTGGCACTTTCCCTAATAGAAACCCTTTAACATAACCTCAAACTGTTACAGATACCTACATTCTGCACAAGTAAATTGAGTTCAAGACTCACTGCAGTTGTGTGACGGTTAATCACTGACTGTAAGTCAAATCAAATTGTAACAAACAAGCATATTTCTAAAGTCAAACCTATATTTTTAGGAATTTTATATTTTTTCGTAAAGGAGATAATAATAAAATTGGTTGATTAAACCGTCGTGCAACAATAACGACTCTCTGTAAAAGGACTCTTATCGACGGCCGTTGGATCAAAACAGAAAAGTTAGAGAACACACGAGTTGAGAACTCCACATTACAATTATACTTAAATCAAATAGTAAAAAGTACTTAAATCTAATAGTACGGAATCTAATTGTTCGGACGTGAAAGCCACTTAGAACACTGAAATTGTAAGTAAAAAGGATTAAAACAACAATAATCTAAAATATAAGATTTATATCTAAAATATAATTACAGTTTGAAGCTGTGTTAACTGCTATCGAAAATCGGCGTTTTCTTTATTCCGTCCGCAACAATGAGTATGAAAACAAGTTCATATCAGTTTTAAAAAAATATTCTGATATTTTGAAACTCAAAATTAACTTCAAAAGTGTGTATATTACGTATAAAAATTTAAAGATGAATGCATCAATACGTATACATGAATAATGAAATTTGTGAAAACGCGGCCTAACTCAAAAAATAATAACTGATCACTAAAGAGGGGAAGAAAAACAAACTAGGTATGCGTCGTTCGATGTTAAAAAGCGTCGTTTGTAAAGAAAACAGACTTTCTATGATGAGAATCGTTGGTGACTATGATCGGGGTCGAAAAACCATTCTGAACGAAGATCAGCAGCCTTGAGGCACTGCTTTAGGAGTGGCCCCTCTCCGTCGTTCTCTACACCGGCGGCGTCTTGGTCTCCTCCTGCATGTGTGCCGTACAGGTGTTAATGGAATGCCGTCACGATACCTCCGTCCTTATCCCGGCACTTTTCGGCTCGCGGCACCAAGCCTTTGCGGGATGCATTGATCAGCTTCCGATAGAACTTTCGTGTTTCTTGGGAACGATACAGCCGCTGCCGGTTCTCGGGCTCCTCCTACTCCTCCAGATGGCGCTTGGAAAGTTCGAACTCGCTGCCACTTCCACTGTCACCGTCATGGTCGTCATATCCACAAATTCCACGAGGGTACAAAGCAATGTTCAAAATCGCTCAAGAAAAGCTATCAGGATTCGTTTCAAGGTAAAAGGTATCCTATGTGGTTTACCTATAGTTAGGGACAACCAATAACTTTAGTATTGGTGTGTTGTATCCATACAGTTGTTTATGAACGATTGTGGCCTAACGCGATGCCATCACGGAGTCAAGTGTTAAGCGCCCAAAAGCAGCCATAGATACATATTAGGAGGAATGTTAGGGACGCAAATAAAGTTGTTTATTATTTAAAGCAAATTGCGTCGCCGTGCTGCGCGTCCGGACAAAAAATCATAAATAAAAGGGTGCTTTGATTTATCAAATTACATGAAGCATTGTATGTCGTCGGTGAATGGCAACTTCAACGTCGAGACACTCATGAACGTTTGTGACGTAGCAATCAAAACATTGAAAAAACTGATGGTTACACTCCTGCCATGATGGTACTCTTGTCCCCAACTATAGATAAACCACATAGGAAGGCATCCACATCGAGTGCTTTGATACACACGTGGTAAAAGTTTCCATTGAATATTTGTTGAATATACCGTGCCCCATCGGGTGCTACCGTTGCTTTTCGTCACGTGGCCTATCAAAGATGATCGACATACGTGATGCTGAAGATACATTTTGAGCGTCGCCCACTGTTGTTTATAATATTCGTAAAATTTACGATAGACGATTATGAATGTATCAGATGAAAAATCTAAAGAAATTATCGGACCACATGTTAAAAAAAAGTCGTAGCACAGGCTGGACATTTCATTGCATCGTTGTCATGCATGATTTGGTAGGAAAAGGAAAAAAATGACTGCTATGATTATTTTGCCTCCGAATGTAGTAAAGCATGACTCGGTGAAAATTAATGATTTTCGGAACATTGCACAGTGGTTTGAAACTCGAAAAACGTGGTCATGGGCTTTTTGAAGGCTTAAATGTCAAAATAGCTTATGGTTTGTTCTACAATGTTTCATCATTTTAAAATGCGCAGATTGGTACAAAGTTCTCTGAGAGATATCTACTTTTTATCTATAGATACACTTATATTTATAGCAGTTTCTCGAAATTAATCTCTTTTAAATATACAATATGGCGTAAGAAGTTCATGCAACATTTGCTGACTCCCATCAGACATATTTTTCGAGCTTCGCTGGACTTCGCAACCTTTCCCTCGCTCTGGAAAGCAGCTTACATGTTCCCTGTTCACAAAAATGGAGATAAAAGAGATGTGAACAACTACCGCGGAATATCAGCTCTTTGTTCGATAGCCAAACTGTTCGAATTCGTTGTTCTGGATCCGATTTTCTCGTCCTCAAAACAATACTTTTCCAACGATCACACGACAACAAATTTGCTGACTTTTACATCGTTCGTGCAAGATAGCTTCACCATGAATTCACAAACTGACGCCATCTATTTATACTGATCTGTCTACTGCTTTCGATAAAGTAAATCACGATATTGCTATTGCTAAACTCGAACGCTTAGGATTCTGTGGATCCCTACTGGACTGGTTTCGAAGCTATTTAACGGGACGAAAGTTATCAGTGCAAACTGGAAATTACTTTTCAAGACAATTCTACGCTTGTTCAGGTGTGCCCCAGGGAAGCCACTTGGGACCGATAATTTTTGTCATCTATTTTAACGATGTTCTCAATCTCTTGGACGGCCCAAAACATGCGTATGCCGACGACCTCAAACTTTTCCATACCATCAATGGCCAAGACGATATCGATCTCTTGCAAAGGCAGTTCAACACCTTCGCTCACTGGTGTGTGTGACACCAACTGCTTGCCTCTGAACTACAGCAAATGTGCGGTCATTTCTTTTTCTCGCAAGCGGAACCCTCTTCACGCAGAGTACACTCTTAGGAACGAAACCATCGCCCGGGTGGACCACATCAATGATCTGGGCGTTATTCTAGACCATCGGCTGGAGTTTAAGACTCATACGAATTACATCGTCGATAAAGCGTCTAGAAGTCTTGGCTTCTTATTTCGCGTAACAAAGGAGTTTAAATATATGTACTGCCTAAAAGTCTGTATTGCAGCATAGTTACCCAGTTACGAAAACCGTTGCCGCCTAATTGATTTAGACACGCTTCAAATTCGTCGTAACGCTGCACGTGCTGTAGTCGTAGCGGATCTCCTTACGTCGAGGATTGACTCTCCCATCCTGCTGGAGGCTATTCCTCTCAGTGTGCGACCCTACAGCTCTATGTTCCCATCCGGCTGAATAACTACGGAGCCAACAGCGCTCTAATTAGAATTTTGAGAACTTTCAACACTTCGCCGAGTACTTTGACTTCGACGTTTCAAGGGCTACTTTCCGAAGAAAAATTTTAATGGTTTCGAGAACTTTGTAGATTTAACTAGTTTTGACTCATTATTTTATTAAGTTATCATTAGGATCAACATGTGATCCGTTGATATTTTTACACAAATAAACAAATAAACTTATTATTTTTCCAATCTTCCCGAAGGCTATGCGGCTTCCCACCATTCTACAGCAACCACGGACTGGCAATCTCGCCGGGTATGAAAACGCGCATCCGCACTGGTCAGTACGATTTCCCCAATCCCGAGTGGAAAAATGTGAGCCAGGCAGCAAAGGATCTCATCAAGGGCATGCTGAGCGTCGAGCCGGAGAAACGGCTCACCATCGATCAGGTCATGCGGAACCCCTGGATCCGAGTGAGTGTTACCCTACATTTATTACATTGTTCAGTTCTGTATTCGGTATTAATCGTATACGACTTTCTGTTTTTAGTTGTACACAGAAGTTCCCCAGACTCCTTTGCACACAGGACGCGTCCTCAAAGAGGGAGAAGAAACTTGGCCCGATGTTCAGGAAGAAATGACGCGATCGCTGGCTAATATGCGTGTGGATTACGATCAGGTAAAATTTTAAAAATTCTTGAATTTCAGAAGTATTTTAAGGATTTCTTTTCCATTCAACAGATGCACATTAAAACTCTGGACAGTTCAAACAATGCTTTGTTGAACAAAAGAAGAAAACGGGGCGAAGATAAAGTGAAGAATTAAAACAAAACCCATCGGTGGTCGACGTCAACGGTTCCCGGATAACAAAACAGCTAAACCACATTGACAGCGAGCTTTTCTCGAGAGAGAGAAAAAATGATGGAATATGTTTTTTCCTTTTCGTACTAAAACAACTACTGACTCTGGCAACGGTTAGAAAAAAAATTGGTGTTGCATTTAAGACCGGCGGACTACCGCATAATGTGAACAGCTTTTATGGCGCCTCCATCGTGTGGCGATTTTCATGGCACATAAACAAGAATTACCTTGTCTATGTCAAAGGTGAGACCTGAAGCCGTCATTCTTCTACCAAAAGTTGGAAGCATGTTCTGAGAGACTTGAGAAAAACGAAATCAGTTATACTGGGTAGCTACAGGTAGTTCAGACGAGAGGAAAACGTGCATATACTTATGTATTCTTTATATAGTATGTATATTTATGATAACCGGACGGATTGTTTGCGTAGCAGACAATTAGCGAACTTATTAGTGTCATCATCGTAGTTTTATATGGTAAGAAGACAAATTGCGCGAATTATATGTGTAGAGTAATACGAGAGAGTAAAGCCGTTTAAGGGCAAACTGGTTCAGTGATAAAGTTTGTTAAAAAGGAATGGCCAAATTCTTTTTGGAAGTAACGAGCTAAATAGCCAGAAACGAGACAAAAACTATTTGTTTGAATGATAGATTGTTTCAGTAATTTTAACCATTTAACCAAATCACCAAATCTAGAACGAGAAATTAACAACGCGACAATATAGCATTCTTGTTTTAGAATGGAACACATTTTAATAAAGCTTTTAATTATTCTTTGTTAAAATTATGTATTGTAGATCGTAGGATTCCCCCGGTTCATTCGATGTCCACTTTTCTAATAAAGACGTAACATTTAACATGTAGATTATTAGTTACACTTTTAAGTCGAACAATTCTACAAAGAATGTGTCAACTCGTTTCCAACCTTCAAAGCATCACTATTTATAAACATATAGAAACCAACCCTAACTTAAAACTCGTCTTTCTAATCATCAAAGTGCTGCTTCTTCGGCTAATTACATACCCATACATCTTCGCATTTTGAGTAGCACTATTTGTATCAATAGACGCAACTCTGGATAACGATCTCCTTCAGAACTCGATGCGTTCCAGGATTAGTCCATTGCAATAATCAAGTTATGACATGCGTCATTAGCCGTATACAACGAAAAATAACACACATATGCAAAAAAATATTTAACGATCGACCAAGATCTTTAAAACTGATTGCAGTTTTATTATAATTGATTGTCACTAGAAGTCTTTAGAAAAGTTTGTTGAATTTGATTGTTCCATCATCTTGATTTGTAGAAAAACGTATCATCATGTTAAAGATTATCTTTGAGTTTTTCATCATGAATATTACAGATAAAAAACAGTTTTTAAGTGAGTATAAACATACTGTCGAAGCCTTTCGAACATTGTTTATATTCTTAATAATTTATTTGCTATAAAATTTGAATAAGATAATAATTATCGTTTTACCATTTAGAACTAAAAAAAGTTAGCATTTTTTTTTCTTTTACAGAAGTAAGTCTGATCGAAGCTTGTAGTTTGAAAAATGACACCAAATTTCAAATTCAACCGTTATTACGAATGGTGAGGTACACTACTTCTCCATAAACACAATAACTCTGAATAAATAGCATTGGATCAAATCACGATAGGTGAGGTGTACTAGCGCTCAATTACATTTAGAATTGAAATACTGTCCATCCAGTCGAAGTAAATACATACATCCAATGTATCCATCCAGGTTTTGAGACTTCCATACCACATACAAACATAATAGCATAACAGGACAACATGCCAGGCTCACAGAAACCATCTAACAAAGCTCTAGTAGGTGTTGTCAAAAATGTATGCGCGAACCAGAAGTTTTAAATCAAATTTCACCCATCCCCATAGGATTAATCTGTACGCAAATGTTGAAATTAAAATTCTACGCTTCTAATCTTGAACAAACATACTGCAAAGTTCACTATAGAACAGTTTGGGCCTACATACATATGTGAAAGCGTTGTATTTCTTCTTCTACGATTACAGTAGTATTTTAACACACTCTCAAAAATTAAAAAAAAGTAGTTTGCTTAAAAATTGTGACTCACGGTTGCGCTTGTCAACGGTACACACCAATCAGACGAATAAATTAGAAAACAATGACGACAATGTTAACCATCATTGTGAGAAGTGGAAACACTGGCAAACTTTTGTGATTGAAGTACCATCATAACGCAACGAACCTCTTTACAGATCCAATCAAGAAGATGTATTTATTTTTGCATTTGCCCGTTTATCTTAGAACGAATACTACAATCCCGATGATAGACACATCCTTGTACCCAAGTAAGATTAAATGTTACCACATGAACGCCTACCCTATCCTCGGTTTTCATGACCATCGATCTTTTTTTTTTCAATAAAGGAAGTATTGAAGCGTAAGGAGATTGGGTTTACTATTCATATTCGCACCCATGTGAGCATTATAATACAATCCTGAAACGAAAATCAAACAAAACGGCTTACATCACCAGTGTTGTTGAAAAATAATTGAATGCCTAATATTAACATAAATGAAATGGCGCACGTTTTGCAGAGAAGGTTTATGATGATGCAACGCGATTTAAATGTGTAATTATTTTTCCTGAAGAAGAAATATAAAGAAAACAAACAGGTTGCGGCAAATTATATTGTTGAGAATATTAATAAAAAAAACAGCATTTCAATGATTAGATGACAATATCCTGACAAAGGGCATCGGCAAACTTGAAGGTATCAGAGAATCTCTAAAAAATTATCACAATGTCCTAATATGATGTTGGTTCACCATAGTTTACACAGTCTTTAATCAATAATCATTTAGAATACAATCATTTGAAGAAATGCAGAATTACAATGAAAATACTTAATCTCTCTGGATCAATTTCGTTTGCTTCTGCATGGCACCTTTCTAACGGCAACACCCGCCGCCGGATCGCTCCCTTCGATGACCGAGTACGGGAACTCGTTCATGCCGTGACAGGCCGCTCCGTATTTGCCATACCGATCGGCCACCACAATACCGCCCACGAAATCAGGATAATGTTTGGTGATGCGCGCCAATGCCGCTTCTCCTGCTAACTGTGGGCTCAGCCCTTGACGCATTCCCTCAACGGCTATCAGCGAGGGCAGAAAGCGCATCATAACATCCCCATCGCCAGTGGCAGCGGCCGCTCCTACGCTTCCATCAGCGTAAGCCCCCGCTCCCGGTATCGGAGAATCGCCAACACGACCCGGTATCTTGTTACGCGCGCCGTTCGTTGATGTTCCGGCAACTACGTGACCCTCAGCATCGATCACTATCATTCCGATCGTGTCGTGGTTATATTGACCGAACTGGGGCTGCTCTGAGCTATCCAAATCGTTTGAGGTAACGAATGTTTGCTGAATTGTATTTGCTGAGATGGGTTCATAGGGGCCACAAGACATCGATGGAGATGGTATGACGTTCTAATCAATAAGCAACGGATTAAAATTATCAACTCAATACAAAATTAGGTAATTGAAGGATCGCTTCTTACCAACCAAAAGTTCGGCTGACAATGGTTATTCTTCCACTCATCCCACATCGCCTTGGAATGTTCCGTTTGCAGCGATTCTCTGGTGAAACCCATCTGGACCGCGAATTCGGTGGCCCGCTCACCAACCAACATCGTGTGCTTGGTGTTCTGCAGGACATGCCGGGCCACAGCGATAGCGTGTTTAATGTCTCTCATCGCAGCTACGGCCCCAATGTTCATCGTTCTGCCGTCCATAATCATGGCGTCCAGCGTCGTTTCCCCGTTCTCGTCGGGACTTCCTCCGTATCCAACCGTTCCATCACACTGTTCTCTTTCACATACACTGCATCCCTCGACTAACGCATCGATTGCGCCGAACTGACCGATGGTTAGTGATTGATGTGCTGAAATAAAAAGCGAGATAAACTTCAATCTATACGCTCTCAACTATTTGGAATTTAAAGGCATTATGGTACCTCTAATAGTGGAATTTGTAAACGCCCAGGTATTTATCACAAGTGGAACCAGCTGATAACTGCTTGGGATCGAACCGAACAGCAGTAAGAACGTACTCGAGTACACAATAAACCGCTTAGCAGATGCCATCATACTGAACAATGAAGACGAAATGGAATGATAGTGGCTGCCCTGCCGAGACACATTATTGCTTCGCATCTCTTGTAAGTATCTCTATCTTCATAGCCGGGTACTGATTTGAATCCAATTGATGATAATGGTACGTCAAGCTTTCATGTGGAAGATTTGTGAAAGATGATTCCCCTACTGGCGACAGTGTTGTTCAATTCGTGTGAGCTAAGTGGGAATAATATTTTTTAAACATTTTAACATAACTTGTTGTAATTCGTCGTTACTCAAAGATTAAACGATTAAACCAACTGAAGGCAAAATTCTGTTTTCAAATCAGTCCATACACATTTCACGGTAATGGGATCTAAAATCACCAAAATCACAGATAAATTAAACTCCCCAATGCAAATTCGAAAGGGAATAATCTGAAAGCATAAACTACTCCTCAGCATGTGACTTTTGTTAATTCAAAATTCATTTGTTCAGCGTTGTTATTAATTTAATTTTAAATATCAAAATTGGGAAAACAATTGATTTTAGATTGCGCGCAATTTCAGATTTTCTATTCGGGTGTTATAAAAACGCACGTGGCACAAAACAAACGCATGGGCTAGAAAAGCAATCTAATCAACGTTGGCGTCGTCAAAAAAAGTGAAAATCTACAAACGGATGGGCGAAAACGAAGGATGGCCTAATTTAAACGCCTGAATGTTGATGGTAGTTACCTCTATCATAAAATCTGGCATCATTCAGGAGTAAGGTTTTGAGTTATTAAATTAATTTTTTAATATTAACTATCAGCTATTCATATTCCACATCACATCAACAAGCTTGGGATCCGTTGAATAAAAGCATACTTTTTACTACATATTTACAAACATAATGAAAACGAAATATATTCTCACGAATTAATGATATTGGTCAATTGAAAAATGCCGATGTCAGTGAGTTCGAGCCCAAGAGAAAACATCGATCACAGTTGTACCGGATAAGTTTTTCATTGGCCGTCCGCCAACATCCGAACAGCCCCATGCGTCGGTCAATCGGCGCCGGACCCTTAGGTAGGTAGTCAGGGGATGAATAACACGAGTGTTAAAATCTCAGAAAAACAAAAAAAAAACTTAGGTAGGTAGGTATGTCCGCCAACTGGCATCGTTGTTATAAGTAGCGAATGACAAAGACGTTAACACGACTTTAATCGAAACAAAAAAAAAGTCAGTTGAAAAATCTATTGATATTTCTTTTTTTTTGTTTTAAACAGGACATGTTTAATGCAAATTATGGCTATCGTTACTCAATAAATTACAATTACTTAATTAAAAAATTGTTAGTGAACCAGAAATGTACGAGAAATTTTAAAATCAACTTTAATCCACCCTTATTTTATAGCCACCCCAACAGACTAGCAAACGTATTATTCAAATATGTGAAAATTTCTTTCCGCGAAAGTCAGTTGCAACACGGACTAGTCAACTATAATAAAAAAAACATTCACTTCCAAATTTTAGCTCAGGTTTATTTTTGCCATACACGTATTGGATCTTCGCAGAATCTTGAATATAAATACACAGCTTCCACCGATAAGTTCATGTTTGGTTGGGAATTAATCTTTCGATGTCGTTACCGCCTTTTGATCGTTGTACCCTAGTTGGGGTACATCACAACAAGAACATCCGAAGGTTGCAGCAATAAACCAGAGACCAAAATCGGGAAACGGGTATGTTCTGATGACAACTGCTTCTCCCAACAAGGCTTACAGGTAAGCTGATTTACAGCTTTAGCTTGGTACGTCTCCAGTGACGGCGCTTGGCGTTGTAACTGCAGAAGAAATAATCGGGGCTTTAGTCACTCCAAGATCGGTGGGACGTACGGTTAATACAAAAACAAACTTACCGAATCGTGTTACCGGTTCGCATTCTGATCCACTGTGGGATTGGTCTGTTTTGTTTTAGCTTTTTAGCCAGCTTCTGCTTAATACGGAAAGTCTTGTGGGCCGACTGTAACGAGAAAAGATAAGTAAATTATTATTTTAGCTAATCATGTTTGAATTCTGAGTTAAATTCAAGGAAAAGATCGATTTGTTGTTACACACCATTTTCGAACGTCTTTACGGCGATACGAGATGACGGAAAAGAGAACGACAGAAGACCGGAAACTGCAGAACGCAAACTTTTCCATTCGTGACATTTGGGCTGTCATTTCGAATTATCAGCGCGCCTCCACGCGGTAGGTTTAGCAACCCCCTTCCTGTCATAAAGTCTTGAGCCAATTATTCACAGCGTAAAGAACCGTTATATTCAAAAAAATGAGGTCTCAACACTTAACGTGCATCTGTCAAGCCAGCTGATTGCACCGATTGCACACATACAAATGCAATCATATGCGTAGTACACAAAAAATAAAATCGCTCGCCTGTACAACACAGATTTTAACGACTTTTTGGTTGTGTGTATTGTGATCCAAGCAAGCCTGCGAAAAATTATTTTTCTCAACGGCCATTTTGCTGCAGTTTTGGATGGTGGCAGTCTTTTCCACGAGAGCTGAAAAACTAAATGGTAAGATTTGAACGATTACTGCCGATATAAGTGTAGTGATTATACTGAACTGATAAAGAATTATGGGATTTATGATGCATTGAACAAGCCTAAGAGCTGTCAGTGATGCATCAGACGGATCTAATTTTATCTGATGAGTTTGTGAAAGTAGTTAAGCGTGTAGTTGAGAAAAAACGGTCATTCATTTAACGAATTTTCCGAGAAAGGTTGTGCGTCGGAAGAGTTGTGAAAAAAATTAGTTTAAAACTCGGAAAATCGATTCCAGACACGACAATGGCGCAGAAAGTAGGTTTACCGATATGAAAATAGTGAAATGAATCAAAACATTGGATATAGTGCTATTATTAAAGGTATTTGTGAAGTGTTTCCATTTAGAAAAAATAAGTGGATGTAATGTCACTGGTTGTGAGGTAAAAACAGTGTTTTTTTTTACTTACAACTTCTGATGAAAGACTCAGAAGCCTATTTTCCGATGAAAGACTCGGGAAACTATGTATTGTCGATGGAAGACTCGACTACTCAATCTTATCCGATGAAAGACTCGGAATAGATGAAAGACTAACAAAATGAAAATCGATGAAAGACTCGAATTCAAATAAATTCTGCTAGAACTTTTCGATGAAAGACTCGAATTCAAAGAGATTGTGCATGTACATTCCGAAGAAAGATTCGGAAAACTATGTTTTGTCGATGGAAGACTCGACTACTCAATCTTATCCGATGAAAGACTTGGATTATTATTTGATTTCTTTTTCGATGAAAGACTCAAATGGAAATCATTAGCATGGATCGATGAAAGACTCGAAATCAAATAGATTTTGCAAGAACAATTCGATGAAAGACTCGAATCTAAATAGATTGTGCTTGTCTTTGACAATGGAAGACTCAGAAAGATTTGCAATTATTTAGTAAGATTTGATGAAAGACTTGAAAAATAATATTACAGTAATTGAATCAAAGTTTTTATATGGGGTTTAGGAGATCTTATAATGTTTCGAAAAAAAAAAAACATAATAAAAGAGGAAAATAAAAAAAGGAAAAATGAGGGTTATGAATTGAAAAAAAGAAAGCCAACGATAAAAGATTAACAGACACGGAAAAATTCATAAAAGAAAAATAATAAAAAAAAATAGAATATAGAAACTGAAAAAAATCGATAAGGAGAATAGAAAAAAAAATAGAGACATGTTTGTGAGAAAAACGGTAAAAAAAAAGGGAACAAACAAGAGAAAACTAACAGTGAAGAAAGAAAATGCAACTGAATAAAAATGATGAAAAAAAGAGAGAATAAAAATTTGAGGAATAGAACAAAGATGAGAAAGTTTGTACATCAAAATAAAGAAGTATAAATAGAAATAAATGAATGCACATGAAATGCAAACAAACCAGAGACTAAATGAATAAATCAATGTCATAGGTGAAAATAATAGGGAGAAGAGAAAACATCAGAAAAAACAAGAGAGTAAGTGAAATGTGTGAAGAGTAAATAAAAAAATAGAATAGAGAAGTAGATAAACAAATAATAATTAGAAGACGAAAAAAAAGAGAGAAAAACATCCAAAGATCGAACAGTGAAGAATATAGAAGTGCAGAAGAGTGAGCAAAAAACTGAATGAAAATAAGGCCCGATTAAATAGGCAGAAAATGAAAAAAAAAACGAAAAAAAGAAATAGGTTATAAAAAGGGTAATATAGATGAAAAAAAAAGAAGATGGACAAAGTAAGAAAATACTGTAGTGGAAAAGGCAGAAAGGAAATAAAAAAAGAAACGGTAAGGAACTAACAGAGAAACCGAAAAAGTGAGAAAAATATTGGTGAAAGAAATGAAGTGAAAAAACAGTATAGAAGAATAAAAAAAAAAATAAAAAAGTTGAAAACATAAGAGTGGTAGAAAAAAGAGTTTATAAGATGGTAAAAGAGACAGTGAAGAATAATAAGAACCGACTAGTAAAGAAGAAAAAAATAAAAGAGAATATATAAGAAAGTATAGCGGAAGATTCAATGAATATAATTTCAGATCCCTTCGATTAGAATTGAATAAAAATTCTAACTCAGAAAGTTTTTTGTCGGACTCTATAAGTTAAACTTTTCTGTATAACTCAAAATCCAAGAGTAGAGGCGGGTAGTAATGTAGTGATTATACTGAACTGATAAAGAATTATGGGATTTATGATGCATTGAACAAGCCTAAGAGCTGTCAGTGATGCATCAGACGGATCTAATTTTATCTGATGAGTTTGTGAAAGTAGTTAAGCGTGTAGTTGAGAAAAAACGGTCATTCATTTAACGAATTTTCCGAGAAAGGTTGTGCGTCGGAAGAGTTGTGAAAAAAATTAGTTTAAAACTCGGAAAATCGATTCCAGACACGACAATAAGCTTTAAACATTTTTACTAAATTTCAGGTGACAGCAAATAACAACTACCCCCTTGGTCAGAATAGCCGATCAGAGATGGAGGAGTATCCGGATGCCGAAATTCAAGTGGTGCATCAAATTACTGTGGGAAGAAATAGGATCTGTGGTACCGGCTGCTGCTGCAATGTTCGCGCCCAAGCGTTCTCTCGAAATGAAAGGTTCTGCTACAACTGGAACAAAACCCATCCAAAACCTTGGAAAATTGACAGTGCAGCTGCTCAATGGAGCCGTTTCCTCATGCTTGAACAGTTATTAAAACTCGTGGAGGAAGAAATTAGGATTGCACAAAGATTAGGCAAAATGTAATAATGTGTAATACTGTGATATTAGAAGAGAAAAAATTTAAAATTCTGTTATTTTTAATGCCCAAATATACTCCAATAAGAAGAAAAATAAAAATTGCAAATAATTTTTCAAAGTTTTTTTTTATTATTATATTTGGATTTGAAACATCCTAGCCATGCCTACCCTAGCAAGCACACACACATATGCATTCAATTTTTGACGCACTAACCCACCAATACTATCAAACCATGACAGATGTCAACGAGAGCTGTCATTCTGAACCGGGAAAACCTTTTCAAGTAGAATCGGTTGGGCCATTTAATGCTTGAATTCAATGGGAGGAATGCTTGAAGAATGCTTGAAATCCAAGCATTCTTTCAAGCATTCCAAGCATTTATTTTGTTAAGCGGGAAGCTTCGTATTTAGGGAACACGCTTACCGAAAAAACCATAAATTTGAGTACGTTATTCATGAACCAAAAATTATCATTCGTACAAATGCAATGATGCAATCGTTAAAAGTTAGCTAGAAATAAATCCCGAATGAAATAAATCTAATTGAAAATGGGATTAGATTGCCGCTATCTGTATGGAGCTCAGACCACAATTTAGGACTATACTCATAATTTTGAATACCCACTTTTTTAATAGTTCAGAATTAAAGTGCACTTATCGTTTTGATCCATCTCGCTGACATTTTCAGTATTTGTTTTTCCATCATCTTCGAAAAGTGTGATGCTTTCATAACAATTCCCTAAAATTCTTTTCATTCGATCTAAATCGTGTTTTATTCAATGATTTTCTAAAATACGGGATAGCCAAAATGTATAGACACATTTTACTGCGACCGGTAACGTCTCTGCGATCGTTTCAGATTATTAGCCGGAATTTCCTGTCCGAGGCATTCAGTTGTCGAGAAGCATGGCAATCGAGACTGTCTACACCGACTTTGGCCAAATTGAATCAGGAGACCTTGTATTACGATCTGGAGCAAAGGTTTCAACAGAAACAGAAAATATCGGCAATCGATATCGACATCTACGCCAACAAGCTGGAAGATGATTCCCACATCGAGGAAGTGGCCGATTTGATGCATAAGTTCCGGCTCACAGAGGAAGCTTCGAATGTGTTGGACTCGACCCAACATGCCATTGTTCGAAACTACGTCGAACACAGTCACTATTCAGAGTTGATTGAGATACTGAATAATCGGATCGGATATGGCATTTTCCTCGATGACTACACGGCCAATTTGTCACTAGATCGATTGATTACGACCAATGAGTTCAAATGGGCTGCCCGATTCGCTACGCTGCTAGCCCTGCAGGAAGACTTCGAGAACCCGATTACTAGAACATTGGCAACCTATGCCTGTTACCGATACGTGAAGGGTGGACAAATAGAACCTTTTGACGATTTAATCCCAGCTCCAGTGGAAGAACCCGAAGAGGGTCAGAAAAAGAAAAAGAAGGAGGAAATCAAGGTCCGCGTCAAGTTTTTGAGGAATCCATTTTTTGATGATCACTTTGATCTCACGGATTCCAAGGCATTGCTTGGTAAAACACTATACGTACTCGGCCTAAACAGCGAAGGTATTGTTGCGAATAATTGCCACTTGTTGGGATCGATTTTGCATGGTAAATTTGAGCAATCGTTGAAATTTATTGAGGCAAACAAAGGAAAGGAAATCAGCCAAGAAATTGTCACCTCGGCTAAGGGTTATTTGGAACAAGTTGAACAGAAAGATTCGGTTGAGTATACAAAGCTGGTGGAAGCTTTTGATAACATGCAGAGTACAATGAAGATAAGCAACGATAATTTCGAGAAAATACTATTGGACGCTATAAACAAAGCTGTCTCCGAAAATGAGTCTAAACAAATCAACCAACAAAAGCAGGTAAATGTCATAACAAAAGTTCCAGGGATCTCCTATACTAATTAATATCGTTTTGAGCCTAGATCTATTCCGATTGGTGCACCCTGAGGCAACAACGATTGGACGACGAACTGACTCGGTTACAACGCGCGAAACGTATTCAAGATTTGGAAAAGATAGCCCGCGATATGGAGCAAGACGAACAGAAGTTGTGGTTCTTCGAGAACGAAGATAAGATTGACCTACAAATCGATAGCAAAAAAGTATTCCACCCTAAGCGCTGGTTCGGCAAGAAAAAGAAACCACGAACGGTTGACGAAGGTTACGTTCCTCCTGAGGTACGCCAGCGACAGGGTCTTAATTGAACTGCCGACATTTAGTAGCCTTCTGGGAAAGATCTTGTGACGTTCTTTTCACATTGATACGAACGGAATAAAGCTTAATCAAAGGGACACTTTGTAATTACCGAAATTCTAGCCTTCTTGTTGAAACAAACTAGTGCTTAATCTAAGATCCACTATGTGTTATTTTTTGTATGGTCCTAATCACATCTTTCCATGCTTGTTTAGTGCTTTTAAAACTTTTACGCATATTTGCGTATTTTGAGTAAAGATAACTAGTCAGCGCGATAGTTATTGCATTTGCTCACTAATGGCGTTCTAGATTTTTTAAAGTGGCTTCCAGTCGTTCGCTTTCCTGTTGCATTTCAGCCAAATCTCGGGTAATCTGTTCCAAATTAGCTGCCGTATTTCGGCTCTTTTCGTTCTCAATTTGATCCTCTATGTCGCGAATTTCCCGCTTAATGGAACCAGTTTCCTGAACCAAACCAATCAATTCCGCACAGTCGGAGTGCAGTGTGACCAACAGTTTGTAAGCTCGCTTGGAATGTTCGTCGCGTTTGGCGTTGCGAAAAATCAAATCATCGGTCACCGTAAACTGGCGGTCCAGCTGGCCAGTAATGTTGTTGATGTCTTTTTGCAGTGTTCGCGTATCTTGCAGAATGTTATCTATATCAGTTTTCTGTTTACGAATGTTGCCAATAATTTCCAATATTCGACTAGTGTACGCGTTTCGGCTAACTGTTTTGTTAAGTTTTTCAAACTCTTGTTGAAGTCGCGCGTGGAGGGCGCTTTTTGACTGAAGATCTGACACGACTTCTTCGCATTTTTGTCGTGTGGCATCAATTTGGTTTTGAACTTGTTGAGATTTAGACTGAAAAAAAAAGAAAGTATGTATAAGAAAAATGTTCTTGGTTGAACCATTTGAAAACTTACAAATTTATCACTATTTTTAACCCGATGAGCTTCCAATGTTTCGACTAGCGGAATCCGATGCGTGTCCCACTGATCCTGCAGTTTTCGCATTCGATCGCCACCCGCGGCTATAATTGACTCTAACTTTTTCAAATTAACTTCGGGATCTTCGAGCAGAATGTGAGTTCGTTCTTTTAAACGTTTTTCATCTTTCAGTTTTTTCGTTTCTTCAAGATAGAGTTGCAAAGTTTCTTCCAGCTGCTTATGGTTATCCTCCAGTTCAACATTTTGCTGAGCTTCCCGATCGATTTCGATCCTAATAACTTCGATTTCTTCTTGAAGGGTTTCCAGAGGAGATTTGCTGATATAGACAGGCTTGGATTCATTTGATTTTAAAGGACTATTTCCAAGTGACGGATCTTCAATCGGTGACCGTAGTCTCATACTATCTTCTCCTGCAGATTCGGCATGAAAGGCTAACAATTTGCTAGAACGCATTGCCTGACCAACAGATTGACGATCAACTTCATCGATGCTGCTTGTACTAGACTTGAGGGCTCCATCGTTCGCGGCAATCATCGACGGCACTAAACTGTCTTTGTCTAGTCCATCCAATGGCATTCGCGCCCAAAATTCTTTGATTTCTGAAACGATGGAAAAGGTTACACTATTAAGCCTAATTATGTAAAGTAAAAATCGGAAACATACCAGAAACTACATCACTCTGCGTTACAAATGGGACAGTCACTTTCCTCGGTAGAAAACGGCGGAAAGCAATCTGAGCTTGAGAGGACATTCCGCCTGTCTCACTGGTACCACTCGATGTGTTTTCCATTGCTCCTAATCTGCAAAATTCCGGCATCCAAGGAGCATGCAGCTGGTTTTGCAAATTGGCCAGAATACGCTGCTCTTGCTTACTAGTACCATCCAGTGGTTCACCAGAAGCGGTTCCCGACCCGCTCGTTTCTTTTGGTAGCCGCTCAATAAGGAACATCAACATCCGGCGCACTTCCGTTACATTCGGATAGAGAAAGGTTTGATAACCAATGTCTCGTCTGTAGCCAACGGACCGACATGCTTCGGCCAAGCTGGCTGTTACGGTAAACCTTTGTGCCATCCCAGGTGGCAATTTTTTCGGTGGATCCAAACTCGGCTCGATTAACGAGATGCATTTCGATACCACTTTCACCAATAATGAGGGATCCAAATCGGTCAAACCTGTTATCTCTTCATCCAGGTTACTGTAAATGAAAATTAATTAGCGGCTATTCACAATTAAAAATTTAGTTCAAGCATACCACTCAATTTGTTTTAGCGAATGAAATATGATGTTATCTATTTCGTCCATGTTTTCCTTTCCGGACCGGAGAAG